>NW_010558064.1:0-4601 GCF_000687285.1 Phaethon lepturus | reverse complement strand
TTTCAGGAAGTCTATTTTAACCAAAGACCATATTCAATTAAATCAATGAGCCATCCAATCTGCCATCCTCCAACATACATGCTAGAGAAAGTTGTGAAAAAACAGCCACCTATAACAAACAGAAATGCAACACCATCTTCCTATCCCTAGGCAGTCTGTTTCTGCCCTACAGTATAAAAAGGCATATTATTTATGTAAATTTGTCTTGGCAAGACTGAGAGATTTTTAATTGCTGTTTACACCCAAATAGTTTCCCAAGCATAAGCTTTGAAATAATCAATTGCATGGAGAAATACTTCTATATATTAGCTCAAAGGCATAGCTTGTTATTTCAGTCCTATGTCCTCTGGCTCTTGAGAAAGGGAAAATTAAAGTATGTTACTAAATTAAGTAAAATCCTAGCCCCACAGAATTCAAGGGCCAGAGCTCTATCCTCCTGGTTTTCCACACTTGTACTCCTGTTGATTTGGTTCCTAACATGATCAAGTTTCACAGGAGCAGTGATGAATTTAGGCCTCAGGCATCCATATGCTTTTGTAGTACCCTGTCACTGAAGTTAGCAGAAATAAGATCTCTGAATTTTCATCTTATCAGAAATGTCTCAGGTATCCTAAATTAACTGAAAACTTGACTTTGACTATTAAGACAAAAAATGCAGTCCTACTGGGTCAGACCAAAGGCCCGTTGAGCCCAGTGTCCTATATCCAGCTCTGTAGCATATCTCCATTGCTGCTCAAAAATAGATGCTAAGAAAATTATAAAGATGCTAAAAATGATCAAGAACAAGGCAGGCTGTGGTGATACTAGATATCCAACCACTGCCAGCTCAGGTACCTCCTGACCCAGATGTGTTTTCTGTATGTTCATGAACAGTCAAAAGTTTTCTGTTCAATCAGCTTAAACCTTCAGCACCCTCAGCATCCTTTGGCAGGGAGGTCCCCAGCTTAACTAAACATTGCATGAAGACTTCTTGATTTTGTTTGTTTTGAACCTTTCTCCTTCTCACTACATGGTTGCTCTTTAGCCTAATACTCACTTTGATAACAATATCAATTCTGAAATCTACCGGCTATGAATCCAAAAGTGAGGGGTGATTACATGGGAGGCAGAGGGGTCCCCAGCTTCCAGGATTTGTAGTGGTAAGGAACCCCTGAGACTGTGGGTTACAGTGAGGGTGGACCACAGAAGCACCAGGCAGGTCCTATGGGGTCCTGCCTTTGAAAACGTTGTTTGGAACACCTTATTTCCACAAGCTTCAGTTGAACCAATTTTACAAGATGACACTTTTCAGAGCTATTTTGGAGGGCTCTCATCACTGGTGTCGGTGTCACCTGAAAACATTTAACATCCCAAAGAAGAGCTCAGCAGTTTTCAGGACTGAGCATGATGCACCAAGAACTGATAAATCTCTTAAGAAAATGTCTTCCAGCTTCAGAGAAGAAATTAAGCTGAAATCCCCTGAGGTGCTTGGTATATTTCTAACAAGCAACTGTGCAGCTATGTACTGCAGGTTCTTTATGGAGAGATGGCATTCTTCCCTGAAAGCTTCTTTGTTTTACTGTTTCCTAGAAGTACTGCATCTCATGTTGTGATGACTTTATCAGACGTTGGCACTGTCAGGAATATCCACTACATTTAAGTTATTTTTAGGCGTGACAGCCAGAAGGCAACATGACTTTTTAATGCTCAGCTGTTCTGATGCTTTCTGCTTGCTTCAAACTTTATCATTTTCTCCCTTACCAAATGCTGACAAAAAGAACAGTCTCCAGTGTGCTGGAGTATTGTCTTGGGTTATACTATTTTATATTGCCCAATATACATTCATTTTGTGTTAAAGGGACTTCACACCATGGATGAAAATCCAAATGTATCCAATAAATTCCAGGCAGAGGAAAGGAAAAAACCCTGTAATATTGAGCTTGGACTTCATTTTAATGATTTCAAGCAGCTCTGCAACTCGGAGGAAATGCATTGTTTTCTTCAGAAACACAGGAGGAATCTACACCATCTAATTTTAGCCACCTAGCTGGGGAGCCTAAATGAGGAACCCTGAGGCTCCCCCTGCAGCGAGCAGGCAACCCCAAAGGTGAGTCAGAGCTCTTAAAAGCCAAATCACTGTCTGGAGAAGCTCTTTCTCTCCTCAGAGGACCAAGAGAGCCCGAGGCATCTAAGATCTGGAAGAGGTAGCTCAGTGAGGAGACTAAAGTTGAGCAGCAGGATCCCTGGCAATAGCTTATACTTTCTCCAGATTGCCTGCGGACAGTGACATGGTAAATTGTGATCCTCTTCCAACTAGATGCAATCTGGTAGAAACAGCGAGGTCCATCTTCTGTGATGTGTCCAAGAAAAATGCAATATTACCAAACCACCATATCATATAGCTTTCCAGTGCAACTTGTCATCGGGCAAAACTAAGTGGTGAAGGAGCATCTGGTCTCGACATTTGCAAAGTTAAATGATGGGAAAGAGGCTGTAGCAGGAAAGGAGAACATGAAGGCTTCGAAAGATCCCTATAAATGCACCTACCCCCAGGTATTTCCTTCACACACTAATTTGTAGTCCCTAGCACCATGAAAGCCAAAAGCATCCTTGCCTCTGGGTGTAGTTCCACTTCTTAAATGAGATTCTTCTTGTTTGTTTGTTTGTTCTGTTTTTAAACAAATAATAGAATTTCAACAGCAAAACTTTTTTAATGTAATGCTGTAATTCCACTATTGTCTAAACAGTGCTGCTGATCAGATTTCAGTTTGCCTTTATGTTTTAATTTGATTTTTTGGTCTCATTTTGCACACTACCAAAGTATGATTCTCCAGTGTAATGTGATTCTCTGTATTATAGCAGCCATTCTTGAAAGCAATTCAACCAAAATCAGAACCAATAAAAATTATACCATTACATACAAAAAAAATAAAGCTTGGAGTAACAGTGTTAAAAACAAGTTGCAAAACAATTAACACTACATGATTTTGCCATATACATGTGGTGACAGACTTCTGCTTCCCTCAGCATTCCTG
This sequence comes from Phaethon lepturus, assembly GCF_000687285.1. Taxonomy (NCBI): domain Eukaryota; kingdom Metazoa; phylum Chordata; class Aves; order Phaethontiformes; family Phaethontidae; genus Phaethon; species Phaethon lepturus. The sequence goes on along the minus strand of NW_010558064.1, from coordinate 1,587 downwards.
GGACTATCCCACAATTAAAATGATCCTGCAAGATTTTCCTTTCCATCTTGTCAGAGAGACTTCTTGTCTTCATGGTACTTGCACCATAATTTACTTTGTTGGTGGATTTGCCTTTGTTCCTTCCCACTACCTCTCTTGAAAAGTAACCACACAGTGGAACAGCAGCGACCAGTTAGCACACGCATCCAAATCATTGCATTCCCTTTGACTCCCTGGCAGGCATCATTCTCCCTGATGACTTGGGCTGTGGCCAGTGAAATCGTGAAAGCCATTAGTTCGCTCTCCAAGTCACTCATTATACTACTAGTGTGTTTCTTCTCCCTGCCCCCCCTGCCCTGGATTTCTCTCCTCTCCTCCCTCTACTGCAAAGGTAGTTTTAAAGATATTTATTCTGCTAAAGGAATCCACAGACATGCTTTATCTATGATATGAAAATGTTGAGGGCATGCTACAATAGGCAGAGCAAGGAAATAGATCTTTTCATGGTGCAAACCAGTGTCACTTCACCAAATTCAGCAAAGCTGAATCTTAAGATCAAGCTCTTAAGATCAAGATCTGCTCTTTCCCCTCCAGCCTGGAGGGAAAACTGAGCTGTGTTGCTTGAACAGCTTCTTATCAACCAGCGTCCGGAATGCCAGCCTCCTCATATCAGTGTTTGGCTTTTAACATACCGTTGTTCCACACGGTAACGGTAGATTAACTACATAACCTCGCAAAGGAGCCAAGAGCATTGCTTTTCCCTATTTTTATATACATTGTGCATATACCTGCCTTTACCTACATTGCATGTTGCTCCTGGCTAGGTTTTACACTTTATTTTTTCCAGGCCACAATTTAAAATAAAGCGTTTGAGTTATCATGAGAGCTGCATTCTTCAAATCATCTAAAACAAAATAAAAAGCACCCAGGTAAAAATGACAACCTGACTCCCTACGTGTGCCCCAAACCACTCCCTCCCCAAGCCAACTGCTCCTTCTTCAATCGTGCTGACACAAGTTAAGTAAAACAGGCAACAACTCCGACTCCTCTTAGCAGGTACCCAAAGACAGAGTGCCTGCTACAGCCACACAGCTCCTAGACCCAAGCTTTTTGGCCAGATCAGCGTGTCCTTGATGCTAAATGAACGTAGCCCATATCCTATTTGCAGAACTGGGTTTTTTCCTTGTTGATACAGATACACTTGAATAAGTGGAAATTCAGCCTCAGAAGGGCGGTTTGAAACGTACACACAACACACACCCACACACACCACGCGAGCACACACGCAAACACCTTTTTATACCACGTGCAATACACAGGTGATTGTTCTACCCTATCTCTTGAGCGAAGGGCAGCGCAAAGCTGCCTTGTCCCCAGAAGAATTAAATCAGCAAATACTAGTCTGAAAGGGAAGGAAGGAAGGAGAAGGGGTCTCCACATTATTTACTTCAGACACAGAACAGTTAAGTGCCAAATTTAAGGGCATAGTCACTCTGGGTTCTCTGTACAGTTAATGGCAGCATGGAGGCCACACCACAAGGAATGAGTGACAAGTACCAGACCTACAATCACTATTTGTGTAGCAGATTTCTATTTCAAAACTAACCA
>NW_010558063.1:0-43838 GCF_000687285.1 Phaethon lepturus | reverse complement strand
AGAGAAAAGAGAAAAGAGAAAAGAGAAAAGACCATTCTGATTATTTGATGGGAAAATAATTACAGTATGATGGAGCTGTTACTTGAGCAGTCTGTGTTGTTAGATCCTGTTGAAATTCATGACAGGGAGCTTACAGGATCAGAATAAAAAGTTTATTAGTAGTAATCATGGCACCCTGTTAGTGGTAGGTCTCTATCTTTCCATATCTTTGCAAACAACTACTTATGCTCAATTTCTAATGGATGTCCACATGTGAAAAGGATTTTGCAAGTATTACCTTTTTTTTCTGAGACACCAAGGGCTTGGAAATCTCAGAAGCACTACAAATTGAGTCTTGTACAGGAGTGCAAACAAATCTAGAATCATAAAATCTTTGGGTTGGAAGGGACCTTTAAAGGTCATCTAGTCCAAACCCCCCGCAGTGAGCAAGGACATCTTCCACTAGATCAGGTTGCTCAGAGCCCCGTCCAACCTGACCTGGAATGTTTCCAGGGATGGGGCATCTACCACCTCTCTGTTTCTGGTGCTTCACTACCCTCATTGTGAAAAATGTCTTCCTTAGATCTAGTCTAAATCTGTCCTCTTTTAGTTTAAAACCATCACCCCTGGTCTTATTGCAACAGGCCCTGCTAAAAAGTCTGTCCCCATCTTTCTTTAAGTACTGAAAGTCTGCAATAACGTCTTCCCAGAGCCTGTGTTTTTTAAAAAATCTCTCATTTGTAGCCTGATTCAGCAAATAGGTTTCAATTGAAACTTATCAAAGTTTTATAATTTGGCACAGTTATTTTGGCATAGTATTGAGAAAAAGACATCAGTGACTTTCAAAAACTTTTGAATAGTTAATTTGCTTTGACAAAATGAGATTAAAGTGCAGCTGTCAAAAATTGTCAAAGCACAGGTAAGAGTGTTGAATTAACCAGGATTTTTTTTTTCCTGCTAGTGGTATGTACACTCCCCTGATTACAAAACTTGAAAATAATACTGATGATAAATTACAATTAAGCGATGTAGCTGTACATAAACAGCTATATGAAAGTTTTATGGTGTAAAATATTCAAGGATATATATTTAGGTAAGGATTTCTAAGGAAGCTTAAGGTTATGCCTGTTGCATATGAAAGTTTAGTGATACCTAACTGCTCAAGATTCTTTGTCTCCCAAAATTGAACAAGGCTGAGTAAACTGAATCCACTCAGAGCTGTTCCCTCTGAAACATTTGTCTCACAGGTGTTTTTGTGCAACATTGTGGAGTGGGGATGATGCATCATTTGTTTTTACTTCAGACTCGTTACTAATACCACCTATTAGTAAAAATTTTCTATGGCATGTTCTGCATTTCTTTATGGCTTGGCCCTACAACCTTCATACGCCTCAATCCTTATATGCTTTTAGTGTATGTTTATCTTTAAGCAGGAGAATAATTTCATTAAACTCATTTCATGGGATCAAGTCCAGTTGTTGCAGAGTTTTTGATATAACTGGATTTATTACATTTTTCAGTGTGAGAGAAAGGAAGCAGCGGTTCAAGAAAGTTAGGTACCTTTCTCTCCAAAGGTCACATAACAACTCAGTGAGAGAATATGGTACAAAATGTAACCCCTGTTCTTGTTTCTTTTCTTTGTGAAGGCTACAGTGCTTTTTAAAAGCAGAATGCTTGTAGTTATTGAAATGGATAGCTGATGCATACACCAGTATAGGTGTTCACTTTCTTAAAAGCTTAAAGTTAAAACTACATTCGAATGTCTCAGGTCTGTCCCTACTCTTATTGTAACATGAAAAAACCCCACAAAATACTCCAAAGCCTTGCTTAGCCCATAAAGCTTTTTAAAGTTGAGAGATGTAACTTTTTAGATCTAAGTAATTCCTTATGGATATATTTGCTTTTATGTTCCTTTTATTTTGCTGCTGTTGTGGAAATTCTGCACATTTCGATATTACTGATCACAGAGCAGAGAGAACCCCTGAACATACGCATCAGAACAAATGCTAAATTGCTACCAAGTGTTATAGCATATCCTGTCCTTTAATCATATACTTTGAAGTTCCTTAAAATAACACAGTATATATCAAAGCCCATATTGTGCTTTAAAATTGAATCTGAGGTAATACAATATAATTTAAAGTGTAAATTGTTTTAGAGGTTGGCTATACATCTTTGTACAAAGAAAACAATAGATGATAGCTTTTGGTCACGTAATTTAGAAAACAAGAGCAGCTTTTCCAGATGGACACAGTTCCTTGTCATGGGATATGAGAACAAATTAACATTCCATGGCTGCAGTGGTTATTAGTGACACTACTAATAACAGTAATTGGAATCTTTGTCATTTTTCTTGACCTATATTATTCATAGCTCTCCCCCTGCTCCTGCTAACTCATGCTTTTTCTTTCTTCCCTGTCTTGTTTCTCTCATGTATGCAAATTTGTTATGGAAAGTAAAATGAACAGAGATCTTTAAAATCTTGCATGATATTAATTTTGTTTTCTCATATATTAACTCCTTACTGTTTCATCATCTGACCTTTTTTTAGAATATATATACCTGAGTGATATATATATATATATATATATTTACTTGGAAACTCTTAGGGACAGGGACTATGTTGTACTGTTAAGTGACTGAAACAAGCATTCAGCTGGGTTTTAACAGAATATATATATATATTTTTTCCTTGTAATTATTATATAGTATTTAAAAGACAGAGATCTCAGAAAGTAATCAATATTTTACTATATTACTACACAAGCTAACAGTACAATGCTGTTTGTTTATGTTCACCTTTAATCAAAACATCTTCATGTCTGGCATCCCATGTCAATAAACTCTGGGCTAGATCCCTAAAAGATTCAGTTTCATGAGTGCCTATTCAAAATAATAAATAGGGGAATCACTAGTTTCACAAGTGACTGACTGATTGACTTCTTTACTGCAAGTCCACACTTTGATGTGGATAGGACTAAGATGTTTAACGTTATCTCATCTAATATTGGGTTCTCATATTGGATTTTTCATATAGTCCAATGCAACATTAATGGAAGTTAACAGAATGTGTCCTTTGGTCATTAACTCACATTAATCACACGGTCTAGGATCCCAATCCATAGTAGTAACCTACCTAGAACATGCTGTAGTTTCCATCTGTCCAGGAAGTTTAGATTTCTATATCGTAAGAAAGCAATGTATGACTGCATTTCTCTTTAAAATGGCGTGCTAAAGCATGCACCAAGATTGTCCTTCAGACATGGAAGCAGGGAATAGGCCACTAAGATAGAGGTGAGAACTAGGCTTCAGGAGCTTTAAAGCCATAAAGTACTTTGTGTTTAGCTCCTGAATCCCTATAACTTTGTTCATATTGTGTTTCCTTAACATCCTGTGCAACCTTCAGGGAATCACTTACACACAGTAGAGAGAAGAAATACGCCATGAGAGTGCTGGAAATCTGTGAAATCAAAACAGGAAGATGTGGTGGAAGTGGTGAACTGGAAGACTTCCAACATTAACTGAATGACTTCTAAAGGCTCTGAGAGAAGGTACAGGATGCTGTAACCCAGATGCTGAGCAGAGCTTCTAGCTTTGGGCTGAAAGCTGCCAGAAACTGGCAAAAGAGCTTTTAAGGCAAGTGGTTGGTGTGGCTGTTGTTGAGGGTGACCTTACCTAACTCTTGGAATACATATCTAATCATACTTTTAAAAGACATCTGGCTCCTAATAAAGTTTACAAAGTTCCTAAAAACATGCAGTGAAATGAAACACTTACTAGCTGAGAAAATCTCCAATATTTAAGAATTCATCACTCATTCATTTTTCTGTAGTTTGAAAACAGCTGCTAAACACTGGTTTTATCAGTTAATGGCATTAAAACACTTTGACTTCTATGACTAGTCAAAATAGAAATAATCCATATAAACGTTCTGTGAAGGCCTTTGGCCTCAAAATTATTTATTCAATCTAATACGCAAATACCTTAAGAAAACGTTACTGCCACTTAGTTTCTTAATTTGGCCAGTTCTGTATATCAATTCCTTTTCTTTAATTCATAGAATCATAGAATATCTTGAATTGGAAGGAGCCCATAAGGATCATGAGTCCATGTCCTTGCTCCTCACAGGACTACCTAAAACTAAACCATATGACTAAGATCATCATCCAGATTCTCCTTGAACTCTGACAGGATTGGTGTCATAACCACTTCCCTGGGGAGCCTGTTAGTGACCGACCACCCTATCAATGAAGAACCTTTTCCTAACATCCAATCTGAATTTCCCCTGATGGAGCTTCGTTCCATTTCCTCATGTCCTATCGTTGGTCAGCAGAGAGAGGAGATCAGCACCTTCCCCCTCCACTGTCTGCCTTGAGGAAGTTGTAGACTGCAGTGGGACCACCCTTCAGCCTTGCTCTCAAGATCTTTCACCATCTTGATCACCCTCCTCTGGACGCTCTCTAATAGTTTGATGTCCTTCTTCTATTGAGGCGCCCAAAACTGCACACAGTACTTGAGGTGGGACACACCAGTGCAGTGTAGAGTGGGACAATCACCTCTCTCAACTGGCCAACTATGCCGTGCTTGATGCACCCCAGCACACAGTTGGCTGTGTTGGCTGCCAGGGCACACTGCTGACTCATATTCAACTTGTCATCAACCCAAACCCCAGGATCTCTTTCTGTGTGGCTGCTTTCCAGCCTCTCATCCCCCAATTCATATGTGTAACCAGGATTACCCCATCCCAGGTGCAGAATTTGGCACTTGCTCTTGTTAAATTTCATACGGTTGATGATTTCCAGATCTCTCTGTAAGGTCTCTCTACTCTCAAGGGAGTCCTCTGCTCCTCTTAATTTAGTATCATTGGCAATCTTACTTAGTGTACATTCAAGTTCAAGGAGAAAAAAGTTTTCATGCATAAGTAACAAAAATTTACTAAGAAGTCAAGAAATGGTAATAAAGTCATATTTTTATGACTAGGAAGTAAGAGCAAACTCTAGCTTTGCCAGGCCAAACATGGACTAGTGGTGCTCCAAAGAACCTGCAGTCTAAACAGATGAGGTTGGATGTAAGAAAGGAGACAAACAAGGCAACTGAACTGTATGCTGTCTGACAATGTCTTTCTAGGTCTTTGGTGGAGGTAGCAGTCCAGGTAGGAGGCAAATAGGTTAATTAACTAGAAAGAAAGTTCTGTCAGGAGCAGAGAAGAGAAGAGAAAGGGGGAGTAAGCAGATAAAGTGAGAGAGCAAGGAAGCAAAGGAAGGAAGGCAGGAAGGCAGGAAGGCAGGAAGGCAGGAAGGCAGGAAGGCAGGAAGGCAGGAAGGCAGGAAGGAAGGAAGGAAGGAAGGAAGGAAGGAAGGAAGGAAGGAAGGAAGGAAGGAAAGTACTCAAAGACCTAGGTTAAAATTCAGCTGTGTCTGCTTTTCCATTTTTACTCATTGCCTGTTATGTTTCTTTAGCTAGTCAGTTAAGAGTTGGAAGGTACTCAAGGTATGCTTTAGGCTCTTCCTTTCACTAGGTCAGAAGGTTTTCGGTGATGGAGATTATGCAGATCATAATTAATTTATGATACAATTGGCTTAAGTTTAGGATTTAGATCAGCGGAACTATTCACCACTTAAAAACTATGCAATAGAGTGAATAATACATAATTGCTTCTGAAATGAATACACTTACCATTCAGCCAATGACAGTTTTCAATTCCTATCAAAAAAGAATAAAAAAACCCTCAAACAATCAAAAACTGACTGGTCATTACATATATGTGCTACTCATTTCTCAATTTGGACAGTATACTGCACCAGATTGCTAGAAACCAGTATTACTTAATTCATGATGTAAGTTGGCATTCTGGTCTGAAATGGTCTTAAAGCTCTCCACTCACAAGTACCTCTTTTACCGCATAAGAATATCAGAAATCGAAAATGTTAATTAATGAATATTTTTACACTTAAAAGTTATATTTGCTTCTCCCTAACTGTTGTGGCACGATGTATTATTTTTGATATTCATAATATATTCTCTATTTTTAATGGATCTACTCCAGTTGAAGCCTTGGTTTTGGTTTGGGGTTTGTTTTTTTCTTTTTGTCTCTTGACCCACATATCTATATAGTTCTCTGTAAAATTAAACTATGTACTATTGTACTATATACATTCAAATTAAATATAAAATTCAAATTTCTTTTCTTCTGGTCTAAAGGCATGCCACCTCTCCGCAAGTGAAATCATAAGAGAATAATGGATATAGGCCAGATACAGACTGACATACATCATAAGAGTTATTAATATATCCATCAATACTATCAGATGAGAAGCAATCAAAATACAGTCACATGGATAGAGCTACTTTAAGTGGATGTTAGACAAATTCCCCGTTGTTTTGCATGCCATAATGAAAACAGAACTGTAGGGGTCATATCAGGGACTTCATTCTGAAAATAAACCACTTTAATCGTGGGAGTTTCATGAGTGTTATAACATAAACTTCACCCATCTGAAATCAGATTTAACCTCTTTTTTAAAGGGAGTTGTCAGACTAAGTATATGGCTAATATCTATTTTATGTATTTTGCTTCTTTAGTAAAACCATTCATTTTATTTTGTTGGAGAGAGAATTTTCACTATTAAGACCTACATTACAGGTACCTAAAGAATGACACAAAACGTTCTTTTCTTTTTCCTTTATTCTCTTTTCTTTTTTCTCGGTTTACTTTGAAAAGCAGCACGTAATGTAAGCGGCATCAGACTGGAAATGAGTTTTTTTGCTTGCTGCCTAATGCCATTCCCAGGGTACCATCCCCCTCATGCTTGTGGCAGTGGATATATTTCACTCCTTGTTGCTTTTCAGTGCTAACAGTAAATAAATGAAACTGCCTTTTCCCTGGTCATTCCCCTAAGCGGACTCACTGCCTTTGCTTAACTAGCATGTATAGGCAAGTTGGCACTTTTCCCAGCATACAGAGCATACAAACTTTGGCAGCTCTAGGCCTATGGCACACACGGCCAAGCTGATTTTCACAAATGGATACACAACTGCTTAGGTCTCTGCTAGAGATTCTAAATCCCAGAAAGTATGCCAAACAGCTGGTCTGCAATTGTCTCAACTTTGCCTTCACTGGGCAATAAAACATGTAGTATTTGCCTTTTGTAATCACTATGTTTATTTCTGCTTTGCAGTTGATACAAACATTGAAAATAGCTGGTCACAATATACTTCATGATCCAGATGCCAAAGGACCACATGGATGCATCTGAGGCACCTTGCCGACTAAGTTACCAGGCACAATAAAGACACATATTGTTCACAAGCACAGGACCTGGACTGTATGTGACAGCGCGTTGAATGAAGATTGTAAAGCTGGCCTTGGGAGGGCATTCAACATGTATAAAAATATCAAATTATCAAACTCAGTCAAATCCCCACAGCTGATGGTGACTGAATGTTTTCTAAGCACTTGTACTGAAAAAAAAAAGTTCAAAACTAGCAAAACTTATTAAAAAATCATTATCCTTTCTATCTCTTCCTTCTGGCTCTGGGAAGCACATTGCAAAGTTATGCTGACTTTACATGTTTGCCTTTTTCAGTTCTCTCTCCTTTATTAGGAGAGGTACTTGCTGAGCCTGAGTAAAAGGTAAGAAAGTTCTAACTAGGTTATTTACTGTAATGTTACCATAGCTACTTTTTTTTTGGCAGCGTAAACTTCCACAAGTATATTATGGGCTTCGTAACTATGTTTTTCCTGCTAAACATTTCCGTGTTCAACTCTTAAACACTCTTCTGGTAATTTTTCAGATTTTGCTCTTTTGGGGTAATTCAAGTAATCTGTTTTTTCAGAGATGTGTCTTGACAGGGATTTACACAATATAACCATGCTCTCCATTTTAACATCCCTTCTCTCTACTCTGGTTATTACTTTCTAGATTTGTGTGATTTGTGGTCTTTTGCTTTCTCTTTGATAGAATACATATATTATTTCACATTGTTGTTCTTTTTATTGTTCTCTCAGTCTATTGCCAAAATATTTCTTATATAACAGTTAACAAAAATCTATACGAAGCAAAGCAGGTAAAGAACCACAAGTAAAAGCATGTTAAGATGCCAATCTGAGATTTCGAAAAGCTAGATTCCATAAGCTCTTGGTTATATACTTGTTATATGACCTTACCTGGGCACTTCCATTACTAAGATGGTCCTGACATCTTCGAACACGGTCAGTTGCCCGAGTCTGCTGGCTGTGCAAGCTTACCTGGGTATTAGCATTCGTAACTTCAGACTGGCTGTGAGACCTGCCACATGCCAAAGTAGGATCCTCAGAATTGGTGTTCTTGGAGCTGCTACACCAAACAACCTGATCCTGATCCTGAAGGGAGCACTCTGAGATACGGGCCAAATATATGGCAGAAGAGAAGCCAAGGTGTAATCCTCACTGTAGTCTGTCAATTTTACTTTCAGTGATGCCAGGAATCTGCTTTTAAATGATTGGCCAGCCTGAAGTGGATCATCTGGAGCAATTTTCCTGCATCCCCCCTTATTTTCACTGTATCTAATGTCATACAGAACTTAAAGTTTTTTGCCCTACTAAGAAATTGTTTACTCAATCCTGCAAGAACTGCAAAAATTCCACCTTCCTAGAAACAGAGGCTTTAGGGGATTTTTCATATTTAAGGACATTTGATCTATGAAGTTCTTCATCACCCTTAAATAAGTATAATACAGGTAGTAGGGGACAGAGGGATTTTTCCCACTGGAAGTTAATTATTTCAACTTTTATTTTCATTTCAAATTAGAATGAAATAGCAAGGTATCAAAACTTCTCCCTGCTCTGGAAGGTTACAAAACTTCCCTCTTAGCAACATGCTAATTTTAGTTTTTACAATCATACCTGCTAACATATTACAATTAAATAACTTGTGGACCAATTGTCTGGGTTATCCCCGACAGAAGGATGATGCATGCATGTAAACTGAGGTGCACAGGAGTAACAGCAATTTGTCTGGTATTTCCAGCTGTCCAACAGCTCTAGTTATTGTCACAGTTCCATCAGATATGTGACTGGGGGTGAGGGAATTCCAATAGAGAGAGGTTTTTAAAAACATTAACTAAGCCTCAAAGTGGGAGAATTCATGGATATGACTTTGCAATTAGAATGTTTTCTTTTTCTTCATCAAGCTACTGTTGGATGCTTGCTTTCTTCTCTGTTTGATGCAAACCTGAATGCCATGGGGATTTATTATAATTCCATATGCACTATGAATTCCAAATGCTGAGTAAGCTAAATCTCTCATAGTATAGTCTGCTCTAGGAGCTTTAGTCATGCATTCAGCCAGAGGGGAAACCAAAGTACTTTATGGGAGACATAATTCAATCAGTGATTCCTCCCTGTAGAAAAGGTCTATGAGCCATCCTAACTAAAACTGCTATATGCTTCTCTGGTGACTAACGCAGGGGCAAACAAATACTGAAAAAATTTGAAACATGTTTTAATTCAATTTTTACAAATCATCAAAATGTCATCTATCTGGACTTCTGTAAGCCCTTTGACACGGTCCCTGACAACACTCTTCTCTCTAAATTGGAGAGATAAGGATTTGATGGGTGGACTGTTCAGCGGATGAGGAATTAGTTGGATGGTCGCACCCAGAGGGTAGTGATCAATGGCTCAATGTCCAGATGGAAATTGGTGACAGGTGGTATCCCTCGGAGGTCCGTGTTGCGACCAGTACTCTTTAATATCTTCATCAGTGACATAGACAGTGGGATCGAGTGCACCCTCAGCAAGTTTGCAGGTGACACCAAGCTGAGTGGTGCGGTTGACATGCCTGAGGGATGGGATGCCATCCAGAGGGACCTGGACAAGCTTGAGAAATTGTCCCGTGTGAACATCATGAGATTGAAAAAGGCCAAGTGCAGGGTCCTGCACCTGGGTCAGGGCAACCCCTTGTATCAGTACAGGCTGGGGGATGAAGGGACTGAGAGCAGGCCTGCCAAGAAGGACTTGCGGGTACTGGTGGATAAAAGGCTGGACATGAGTTGGCAATGTGTGCTCCTAGGCGAGAAGGCCAACCCTATCCTGGTCTGCATCAAAAGCAGAATGACCAGCAGGTCAAGGGAGATGATTCTGCCCCTCTACTCCACTTTGGTGAGACCCCACATGGAGTGCTGCATCCAGCTCTGGAGCCCTCAGCACAGGAAAGACATGGACCTGTGGGAGTGGGTCCAGAGGAGGGCCGCAAAAATGATCAAAGGGATGAAACACCTCTTCTGTGAGGACAGGTTGAGAGAGTTGGGGTTGTTCAGCCTGCAGAAGAGAAGCCTCCGGGGAGACGTTATTGCAGCCTTTCAGTACTTAAAGAAAGATAGGGACAGACTTTTTAGCAGGGCCTGTTGCAATAAGACAAAGGATGATGGTTTTAAACTAAAAGAGGACAGATTTAGACTAGATCTAAGGAAGATATTTTTCAGAATGAGGGTGGTGAAACACCAGAAACAGGTTGCCCAGAGGTGGTAGATGCCCCATCCCTGGAAACATTCCAGGTCAGGTTGGATGGGGCTCTGAGCAACCTGATTGCAGGGGGGTTGGATTAGATGACCTTTAAAGGTCCCTTCCAACCCAAAGATTCTATGATTCTGATTCTATGTCAAGAATCAGACCCAATTGTTCCAAGATAAAATATTATATTCAGAATTCCCTAAAACAAATTAGAAGTTTAGTGGTAAAATTGAAATTTTAACTTGGAAATTTTTTCATTATAAAAAGTTTGAGCAGAAATTTTCCAGAAGTTCAACAAGTTTTTTTCTACAGCCTTTCAAAGCACTGTCAGCTAGCAATGCCTTTAGTGAACTACTTTAGTAGTAGCATTGTTAAAATTAGAATATTAAATAGATTAACTACTTTTAGATCTCATTCTGTCCCTTCTAATGTTCTTAATTCATCATGAAATTAATGAAGTGTTATTAATGATTTTCTTCAGTCTTTACAATTAACACTGTACCTCAAATTGGCTCAGCTCAGAGAAAGTGAGACATTTCTCATCTTATATCTCCCTGGTGATGTAAACTGGCAGAAGAGATAGCAGCACGACTTAAATGTGTTGCTGCTAAATACACAAATCTTTGGCTACAAATTAGTCAGAGATGACATGAACATCACTAAATCACTTGTCTTTAGAATTGCAGTGTATTATGTTGTCGTGAACTACTAGCATGTGGACGCTGTGAGGAATCATTCCTATTATTTGAAATTATATCCTTACTGTCTCTATTAAAAGTGCCTTACTGCAACTGCCATATTAGTGTATAATAATATAAAAGTAGTAATTGTTGAAAAGTAAGGTAGATTGTGCTTGAAATTTAAGAAGAGGGACCAGATTATGGCTATCAATGGAAAGTGACTACAGATAAAGATGGTGGTACAGAGAACTAATGGTTAATGGAGATGGTGAAAGTGGAATCTATCTTTACACAACAACATAGAAGTCCGTTCCAGCAAGTCTCCCAGTGACTCCACACATTCAGAATCAGACTACACAGGAGGAAGAAGGGAACTGAGTTAGTAAGTAAAGGGGAAAAGAAGAGGGAAGTATGACAGATGGAATAAGTGAGACCTATGGTAGAAGAAGAAGGTAAGCAGTAGGCTAGGCATTGAGGAAAATTAGTTAATGAAAAGGAGATGATTGTAGAGGCCACAATAATTTAATTCATGACATTTCAAATCTATTTAATGTTCCAAACTTTATTGCCTTCCTGATTTTTTAAATCCTATATCTGTTTTCAATTCCTTTCACATTGCTACTCATATTCTAAATAACAAGGGTTTTTTATCCTTTAAAAAAGCTGCAGACTCTGTTGTTTGTTCTATAGTACATAAGTTATCATTATGTCAAGATTATGATAAGAGGCTGACTTGATTTATGTAAAAATAATACGAATTTTTTTTACCCCAAAGACAGCTAGAGAACACTAAGGGAAACACATAAATGAGGACCCAGAGTCAGCAGGATAATGAACTACTTTCTAAGCAACTTTGGCAATTTGAGGTACATACAACAGAAACAAACTTCTGTGCATAATTCTTTCAAACTCTTGTACGTTGTACCATCTGGCCTAGAGTTCTATTTCCAGATCACTTTTTGATCTTTACAAAATCTCATGTAGAATCAGTGTCTATTTGCAAATAGTAGTTCTATTTTAGCTCGTTCTTTTGCAACAGAGCGAGCTGGTTACATGAATATATGTACTCACATGTATAGCTATTTCCTGTTAGTGGCCTCCATACTACAGGTTAATTGATACTATTAAGAAAAGGGATTTTTTTTTTCCTCAACTTTAACAGATGCAGCAGGCTTTTTCAGAAGTAGTATCAATGGAAAACAAATTCTGGAAGTCTTTAAAGCCCTCTTTCTAAAAAAGGCAGGAGGAACCTTTGGTAGGAGAGTGATCCCAAGTGTTCAGTTTTCTCTTTTGTTTTTCAAGTCAAGAGCTCAGTAAATAAAGTCAGGAGTTCTTCAGTTTTGGAGCTTGTTTTTTCTTCTTTGCTTCCAAGAAAGAGCTTGGCTATACAACACACTTAAAACACATGCACACAGATGTGCACAGAGATCTCTCTCCTTAAGCTTTCCTTCCCAAGTAATTAAAACTAAGATCAACAAAGTTGAACTGTAGAACATGATGGTTCTTTTATTTCTAAATTATAGATTGAATATAGACCTTCAAGATTTTTTATGTTTCTCAACAAAATAAACAAGGGAGAAGTATTTAGTCCCTCCCTGCATTACTCCATGATAGAACAGCTCCTTGATCTTTAGCCAGAAATTGGAGCTGCATATGATTACTCAGTGTTTCTCACTGAGCAAAAGTTAAGGGCATTGGATAAAATTATCAAGCATACAAAAGGTATGTTTCATGTAGTGCTTAACTAAACTGTAGAAATCATTAGCACAGAATGTTGTGAATTACAACATTTCATAAAGAATTAAAAGTGATTAGATGTTCTAGTAGAAGCTGTTTTACACAAAGTCCTAGGTATACAACAGAAAAAATCTTGCCCTTTATAATTTCTCTGCCAAATATCTGCTATTGGCCATTTTGTAGTCAGGAGACGGGGCTAACAACATTTTTCATGTCAGCACAGCTATATGTTCCATGCTCACAAACTGGTGTGCAGAGTAAGTTCTTCCAGTTTCTGACACATGTGATCTCTTGATGGTCATGACAAATAGAATGTTGCTTGGTGCAGTTTTATAAAACTTTTGAGCAAACCTAGCATTCTTGGGGATGAAAACCTTTATCAGCTCGTTCACTCCTAATATTACAATATTAGCTCTGCTAAAGTTTCAGGGATAGTTATTTTTCATATGGAGCATTTTGCCTTTTGTCTTTTGAAAAGCCAGCTGTTCTCTCAGTTTCACATGACCCATTAAGTGTAATGAGAATATTATAAGACTTTGAAGGCTTGAAAGCACTGCTTGTTGCTATGCTGTATTAAACGATCATTTCAGTACATTGACACAGCATTCTTTTACCATGCATAATTTTGCACTTAACATTTACATCACTAAATCTTAACATCCATTCAAATACATAATTTAATACAAGAGTTTTTAACACATACAGTGTTTCTCTTTGACTCAAACTTAAAACTTCAGAACCAAGTGCACATAATTTAAGTCTTTCATGATTCAGACCCAGGAAACCAATGCAATCTTTTCATTTTAATTGAACTGTGCATTCTTATGTCAAGTCTATCATTGATCTGTACCTGCTCTTAAAAAAAAAAAAGTGTGCTATATTGCCTGTGTTCATAGAATCACAGAAAGTTTGAGGTTGGAAGGGACCTGGAGGTTGTGTTGTCCATCGCTCTGATCAGGCAGGGCCACCTAGAGCCAGTTGTCCAGGACCACATCTAGATGGCTTTTTAGTATCTCCAAGGATGGAAACTCCACAAACTCACCAGGCAACCTGTACCAATCACCATCACAGTAAAAAATGCTTCCTGATGTTCAGACAGAACTTCCTGTGTTGCAGTTTGTGCCCATTGCCTCTCATCCTGTTACTGGACACCACTGAAAAGAGCCTGGCTCTGTCTTCTTTACACCTTTCCTTCAAGTATTTATAGACATTGGTGAGATCCCTCCTCCAAGCCTCCTCCAGGCTAAACATTCCCAGCTCTCTCAGTCCGACTTCATATGAAGTCCCTTAATCCAGTCCTTTTAGCACCTTCATGGATCTTCACTGGGCTATCTCCAGTAGTTCCAGTGCTGAGTAGAGGGGAAAGATCACCTTTCTTGGCTTGCTGGCAACATTCCTCCTAATGCAGCCCAGGATACCATTAGCCTTTATTGTCCCAAGGGCACATTGCTGGCTCATGTTCTACTTGTCCACCAGTACCCCCAGGTCTTTTTCTGCAAAGATGCTTTCCACCTATGTGGTCCCCAGCATATATTGGGGTTTTTCCTCCCTATGTGCAAGACTTTTCACTTGCCACTTGTCGAACCAGCCCATTTCTCCAGCCTGTGGAGGTCCTTCTGGATGGCAGCACAACCCTCTGGCATCTCAGCCACTCCTCCTAGTTTTGTGACATCATCAGACCTGCTGAGAGTACACACTGACCCATTATTCAGCTCATTAATGAAGATGTTAAATAAGATTGTATTCAGTATTGACCCCTGAGGTAAATTGCAAGTGGCTGGCCTCCAACAAGACTTCAGCCACTAATCACTACCTTCTGGGCCTGACCATTCAGCCAGTTTTCAATCCACCTCACTGTCTACTCATCCAGCCTAGCTTCTCTATGAGGATCTTAAGAGCAATAGTGTTGAAAGCCTTTACTCAAATCTAGGTAGACAATATCCATTGCTCTCTCCTCACCTACCAAGTCAGTCATTCTGTCACAGAAGGTTATCAAATTGGTCAAGCATGATGTTTCCTTGGTGAATCCATGACTCCTGATGATTTTCTTGTCATTCACGTGCCTGGAAATGGTTTCCAGGATTAGCTGCTCCATCACCTTCCCAGGGACTGAGGTGAGGTTTACCAGCCTATCCTCCTTCTTGACCTTCTTGAAGATAGGAGTGACATTTGCTTTCCTCCAGTCTTTGGGCACTTCTCCCAGTCACATGGTCCATCAAAGATTTTCAAGAGTGACCTTACAATGACATCTGCTAGCGACCTCAGCACTTGTGTGTGATCCCATTGGGGCCCATGGACTTATGTATGTCCAGCTTGCTTAAGTATTCCCTGACCTGGGAAAAATACATCCACCAATGGCTTCCACCAACATTATGTCTTCCTTGCTCCTACCTTTCCCTCTGGTCTCTGAGACCTGGGATTCATGAAGGCTGGTATTGCTAGTAAAGACTGAGGCAAAGGCGGCACTCAGTACCTCAGCCTTTTCCATGTCCTGTTTAGCTGGGTTCCCTCACTAGTTCAGCAGCAAGCATACCTTTTACCTAGCCTTCTTGTTGTCACCTACGGACTTATAGAAGCCCTTCTTCTCTTTGACATCCCTGGTCAGATTAAGCTACAGTTGGGATTTGGCTTTCCTAACTTCATGCCTGGTTACTTGGACAATGTCTCTGTATTGCTCCCAAGTTACCTGTCCTTGCTTCTACCATCTATATGGTTCCTTTCTGTGTTTGAGTTTGGAATTTGTTTACCCACGTGGGCCTCCTGGCATTTTTGCCCGACTTCCTGTTCACTGGGATGGAACTCTTTTGAGATTGGAGGAAGCGATCCTTGAATACTAACCAACATTCTTGGGCCCTTCTTCCTTCCATGGCCTTATCCCATGGCATTCTACCAAGCAGGTCTTCGAAAAGGCCGAAGTCTGGTCCCCTGAAGTCCAGGGTTGTAAGCTTGTTTTTCCCCATCCTCTCTGCCCTCATGATCCGGAACTCCACTGTCTCATGGTCACTGCAACCAAGGCTCCCTTTGACCTTCACATCCCCAATGAGTCCTTCATTGTTGATGAGTTTGAGGCCCAGCAGAGCACCCCTCCTTTTTGTTCCTCTATCACCTGTATGAAGAAGTTGTCTTTGATGCACTCCTGGATTTCTTATGCCCTGCTGTGTTGTCCTTCTAGCAGATATCAGGTTGGTTGAAGGCCCCCATGAGGACAAGGGTCTGCATATGTGAGAATGCTCCTATCTGGAGCGTATAGGTCCTCATCCACTTGTTCTTCCTAGTCAGGCAACCTGTAGTAGACACGCACTAGAATGTCACCCCTACGTGTCTTTTCTTTAATCCTTACCCATAAGCTCTCAGCTGGCTTGTCATCCATCGCCAGGCACAGCTCCATACATTCTAACTGTTCTTTCACATAAAGGACTACTTGACCTCCTCAACTTCCCAGCCTGTCTCTCCTAAAGACCCTGTATCTCTCCATTGCAACACTTCAGTCAAGGTAGCCACACCACCATGTCTTCCTGATCCCAACAGGACAGTAGACCTGCAGCTGCACACAGCTATCTAATTCATGTTCCTTCCTCATGTTGCAAGCATTAGTGTATGTGCACATCAGCGTGTTACAAGGCAACATTCATTGTACCATCTTCTCCAACTCCAGCTACCTTCACAGTAATCAGATAAGACTCATGCTTGATTTTTATTGGTGTTGCTGAAGTACCATTTTTTTACCTAGAAATGTTTTATATTTTTATTGTATTTTATCTTCACTTGTAATCTTCTTTGGCTCAAAACTATTGTTAACCTGTTTTTACATTCCTTTCCCATGCAAAGGTACTTAAGTTTAAGTAGAGTGCAGCAAAGAAGAGCCCATTCTAGTACCAAGACAACTTGAAAAGGTAAGATGTGACCAAGAACTCGGAGGTTTTAAAAAGGTTTGCTACCATCTTAAAAAATCCTCAAACTTTACCTTCAAAAAAACAAAATAAAGGGATTGTCTCCATCTTCTTTTACTGAAAACTGTCAGTCACACATCCAATGGCAATAAGCAGAGACCTCTTAGGCCTCTAATATTATAATAGTATAAAGCGGAGGATAATCACATTCATACCAAATGCGATTTTTAGTAGTTTTTCTCCTTAATACATTTCACATAACTCCATGGTCCTCATAGATTAATCTGAATTTCCTGATATAAAAAGATATAAATAACAACATAGTTTTTATTCATTGTTCTTTTCATTTCTGTGTGGTCCTTTTAAAAGACTGAACCTTCTGGGAAGGATGTTGAAGCATTTTCTTTCTTCTTAACTAGACACTTTCTGTGAAAATTTTGTCCCCCAAAATCTCAGCATCAGGTTGCCTTGCAGTCCTTGTTGTTCTGGATACCATGAGACATGGCTGTACATGGAAATCTTCTCTGCTATTATTAGGTAAGAAGGCTGCACCCCTTTTCCTGAGTTTGAGCTTAGGTGTTGCGATATTGTATTGCTCATTAATTAGTTGTTAGGCACCTTGCTATAGTTCTCTCTCTGCAGGCATGAAGGTTGTGTTCGTAACGTCATACAACTTGTTCCAAGCATAGCTGTCTGCATTAGCAACCAAAGCCTGTGACTTTTCAGGAATTAGAACTGTGCCTTCATACCTCTCTTTGGTCTGTTTTAAGCTGTCTTTGGGATTATCTCTTCTTGTGAAATCCTGACTGCTGACAACAGGTACATTCAAATGGAAAGGAAGTCTCATCTGCCTCAAGAATAAATCCCATAGGTATTCAAAAGACAGCTTTCTCTGAGCCTATCAAGCAGCAAGTCGTGTGGGAAAGAATTCAGACATCACTAAGTAAACATGATGACTTGTTCTGTGCTGAAAATAATGACGTTCAATATTTAATATGTAATGAAATAACATGAAAATAATTGTTTGGACTGATTTAAACACTTGTAACCAGAATCTTTCCCATAAGGGAAAATGTAGATGTTTGTGTAGTTTTATAGTGACATGTAGATATAATATCTACCTATGTCTTTTGGAAGAATCTGGAAAAGCAGAGGAATTGTGGGAAAGTGAGAAACAAGCCCTGAGTTTCTTTCTTCTCATGTAGAATCAATAGATACTAAAGCAAAGAGTTTAAGACAGCCAGTGTGCCTTCATTTAAAGCAGTTTGTATAATCTTTTTTTCCCCCTCAGTTTTGTGAGGTTTCATGGGGGAGGAGAGGGGTGGTTCTTCAAGGAGTTGAGGGGAAGAATGAGATCACCAAGATTTGGAACCTCAGTTTCAGAAAAAATAGCAGGCATCAAAAAAACCTTTCTTGCATTATATGTTTTTTACTGATACGTCTGTTTGCTTTATATTCTAGGAGAGCGTTTTGTTTCTTAGTGGCTTACAGATTGTTCTGGAAAAGAAGACAGAAGGCCAAAAGATCACCAGAATATTTCTGCTTCTAATGAAAAATTACATTTTGTTCTGGAGTATCAAACAAGTGCATCAGACAATGCAGATCACCAATTCCGTTTTTTTTCCTGGAAGAGCCTTTCTCAGAAACATAAAAAGTGCATGTATGCATGAGTGCAGTGATACTACATTTAATGGAATCATAGAGAACAGAGTTGAAATATTGGTGGATTAAACAAAATAGTTTCATTTTCCTTAGGTTTATCTATTAGAAAAGTAAAAACCTGAAAAATAACAAAAATAATAAAATAAAGCTTATCATTTATGGCAACATTTTGCCATTAAAATTGCTGGATTGCAATTGTTTGACAACTCTCATGGCTCATGACCATACCCAGTGGAATACAACCAATGCTGACCCAGTATATCGTACCACCCAGTAAGAAAAGAAGGATACATGAAGGTAACGCCTACTTAAATTTAATTTGAGTGAAGGTATCTGTGTTCCAACAATGAAGAACTAGATTGACCATGAGTCTAAACTTGCCTAAAGATAATTTTAAGGCATAGTGGTCCACACTGGTGCCAGAAAATAGTTCTGTACAATACATCTACTTGTAGATAAAGTAGACATACAACTTTCTTTGACTTGTTTCCTTTAACCACTGCGAGGAACAGGTGCATACTTATGCACCAATTAGCTCATGTGGAAGATAAACATTAGGAAAAACTCTCTAGCTAGATGTCAATCCCTGAATCAGATTGCTTAGAAGAAAATGTGGCATTTCAATCACTATAGGGATTTTGTTTTTTTCAAGAACATGTTAGCTAGAGTTAAAGTGATCCCCTGACAGATATTTAATTAAGCAGTACTGAATGCCATTCAAATGCCTCCTCACTTATTTAGAACAGCGATGTGGTAAGGAAGCTATTCCATACTACTTCTTAGTGGTGAACTGTGAACATTTGACTGAAACTCGATGAGTGTATGAGCATGACTAATTCCCAAGATTCAGACTTATGAACAGTCCCTCCTCCTTTGCCTACAGGAAAATTTTTTATTTGCCCATACC
Source organism: Phaethon lepturus (assembly GCF_000687285.1). Classification (NCBI taxonomy): domain Eukaryota; kingdom Metazoa; phylum Chordata; class Aves; order Phaethontiformes; family Phaethontidae; genus Phaethon; species Phaethon lepturus. The sequence goes on along the minus strand of NW_010558063.1, from coordinate 24,491 downwards.
TTATTTCAGGCATAACTTACAGCAGAGTGACTGATGTGTGGATGATTAAGTCCCAATACCATACTAAACTGATAAAATACATACACATGAGAGATTCATAGACCTTGGCTGCGTAGCTGGCCAAGCAGTAGCAGAAAACTTCCAATTGAGGCAGCAAGAAAAGTGACTGAGAACCTGAGGTAAGCCATCAGCAGAGCATTGTCATATAATATACTACAAAGTACCTAAGTTTTCAAAATCAGCATAGCTGAATCTTCTATTAATCTGACTTATAGGGTGGAATGCAAATTTTTTTCTACTGGGAGAATAATTTCAAAATCATGTTAGAACACATATCTAATACAAGGACCTTCAGTTTCTTTGCTCCTTTTGTTTCCCAGGTTGTTACAGCAATATATAATTCTGGAAAGATATCAGCAGTTCCAAGCATTTCTGGCTAGAATATTAGTGAAATTAGGAGAATAAATCCACAGATATACAACCCATGCTTCAACTTCTACTCGATGTTTTGGGAGGTTGTGTTGGTTTTTTTGTTTGTTTTTAAGTAATAATATGAAAATTGAAAGACTTTTTGCTGCTGAAAAACTTCGGGTCTACTGTGGACCAGTCATGTCTTTTTATACAAATACAACCTGGAACATTTATCAAATGTTTATATTTTCCATACTAAAGCCTCAAATATGTACTGAATATATTTATATTTGTTGTTATGTATCAAAATATATTTTACATTATATAATATTTTCTTTAATATTTTATTAATATATATCATGTAATAATAATAATTATTCCTGTGAATATACCATATTTCTATGACTGTGCCTGCTATACATGACTTTGAGAAAAATACTCCCTCTAAAATGGGGTAAAAATATTTACTAAACTTTTCTTTCAGAAAACTTACAGAAAAATTACAGCTTTTGAGCTGGGATTGAATTTCCCAACTACTTTTTTAGAAGCTTATTAAAAAAATGAAATCTCTTATGTCACCCTTAAAATAGTGTAATTTTAATTTTAATTTCATATAGATATTAAAGCAAAGAACTGTAAGTGGATACATGAAAACTAAAACATAATACATAGATAATTCCACATTAATTTCTTACATTTGCATGAAGTCACAACCCTATCAGTTTTGTCATTAATGTCACGTATTTGTTGTGGGAAATTTGATCACAAAATTCAAACCAGGAGAATGTGGGCTGCCTCACCTATTGTTATATTCTTAAACTAAGAAAATAAATACAATCAATTTAATCAATGTTTTCAAGATATCAGTGTTATCAAAATAAAATCTATTTTATTGTAACCAAAAGATGTATTCTAATGTAACCCTTGTCCTGTGTTTTTATGTCTTACTGATAAGAAAATGTAAAAAAATTCTTTACATATGTTTGTTCTCTATAGATCATCAGATAACATTTACTATAAAAAGACTTCTTTTTAAGAGGACATAACGCAGAAAGTTTGTGTGCCATTGCTGAAGTGGATTTAACCCCATAAAAACTTGTCTAAAGAGAGAGACAACAGTGTGGGAATGATCTCACAGGGGCTACTACAGCCCTACTTGAACATTTTTAAGCCCTAAAGCAGTGTTATCATATACTTAGAGGGAAAACTTCATTTTAGCAGATTGCTTTGCTTTGATTGTTTCCACAAGTGCACTCAATCCATAGAAATATCTCAATTTCAAAGAGAAAAGAGAAAATTGGTGGAAAGGGAAATTCCATCACTTTCAAATGCAAATACAGTAGCTTTTGGCAAAATGTTTCTGCAGTGTTCAGGGAGTTTGATAGGAGGAAGAGTGGACTTTTCAGGAACCACCATTAGGAGAGTGCATACAGGTTGACTGTAATTTCAGCTTTCTTTGGAGGACTAAGATTTAAGTATCTGTCTAGAGAGAGGGTCTGTCAGAAAATGTAGTGTAAATTGGGTGACTTTCCATTTGGACACAGACTTTTGTACCTGAAGAAGCCTAGATAAATAGTTGAGACTGCAAAGTTAGAAGAGACTAAGCCTACCCTTAGACAGTTCTGACAAACTGGATTCACATAGCGTAGGTGATCCTTTAGGATGCTTAAGAATCATAGAAGAGAAATGTTTTGTGCTGGCTTTATTACTTAGGACAGGGAATACATTCCTCTAGAGCTATGTATCTTGGCTTCTTCTGCTTGGTTTGCGTTTATGTCCCTTCCAAAAATACTTTTGGCCAGCACTCATCTGATTAAGGGGTAGGTCACTTCCTCATGACACACTCTTTATTTAGTTAAAAAAGTAAGCTTATTTTTGTAGTAAAAACTATATATACAATGCTGTATATTTTTATTAAATTCAGAATAATGGAAACAGTGCTTAAGGGAATTTCACATTAATTCTCTGTAAGCAGAATGTTTTAAATTACTGTTTTTATTCTTGATGTTAAACTGCAGGTAAATAATGTTCAAAACTATTTTGAATCCCACTGATTTGAATCATTGACACCCATAACTGCTCACCAATAAGATGGTAGTATTTAGATGTCAGATGCTATATGAAATCAGTTTTTTTTTAGAAAAGCAAACTTTTGATTATTCTTTCTTGTAAAGTTGTCAATTTGAAAGAAAATGGATGTAACTCATGGAGGTTTTGCTCCTTGGCACTTCAAACTATTTTGTTTCTGTCTTTTGCCAGTTGCACAAAATATGATTGACTCTATACCCTTCTTTGAGATGCTGCCAATAATATTAAATTTGATGTTTCTCTGCTAGACCAAGATAATGGTAATGTTAATATATGAAAATAAATCACAGTCAGTATATGCTCTTTGTGACAGTAGGAATAAATAATAATAGTGGAATTTTTTGCCTTTATGACTTAAACAAATTAAGCTTCAGTGGAAGATCCCTTAAGATCAGTCATCATGTTATTGCAAGGAATTGCAGTAGAAAGAACATGTATCAGCTTGTAGTCTCTCAAGATGTCTGCACTGCTTAACCATCAAAGATTAGACTTACGTTTTCCTGGCACCCTTACTGTGGCATCCTCTGGCTTTTATTCATCAGGCCTTTGTTAACATTTTCAGTTTTCCTATTTAATTTGACTGTGAGTGGACGTGTTATTGAATTATTAACATGTTGCACTTTTTCAATAGCAAGTTCTTGTTAGCTCTAGGTTAACATTACCCCAAGAGTAAGAGTGCAAAAGTAATTATTAGGTTATTAATTTAACAAAGTTTTCGTTTTAAATGTAATCTTGTTCAATTTTGAGAATAAAGCTATTGCCTTGACACTTAATTTTAACACAAAAAAACCCCTGTCATAAATCACAGGAAGTATAAATGCCAGTGGCTTTATAAGAGCTAACATTTTATTGTAATTAACACTTCTAGATAAAAGATGTTTACAGCTTCAGAATTGTATACAGTACAACTTTCAAATGAAGTTTCTACAGTTTGATTTTTTGATACATAACCTTAACTACAGGCATGATAAACTGCAGATTAGGCACACTGTTTTTTTGCAGTCGGGGTGGGGAGAAGGATCCATGGATGAATTTGTTCAGGGCTCCATGCTGTGGCTTATACATTAATCATGAAGCGCCATGCATATGCAAATGTGTAGCAGCCCAATTAGGCACACAGCATAGAACATTGGGAATAACGTTATGAGCTATTTGGCCTCTGAAATGTGATCCTCGGCTAAATTTTCAAAAGCAAAGTACATCTGAGGTGCCTTTTTACTTTTGAAAACAGGTGTACAATTGTTATCTTAGTGCTTATTTCATGCCTTCAACTTTAAAATAAAGCTTTATCCCAATTGGCATAATTTTTTCCTAGTCACTGAAGAGTAGCTGTGGATATTCTGAATCACTGACAAGAAAACAAAATGTTCATTCAGAACACAGACATGCTGAGAATTTTGAGAATCCTTTAATATTTAGAGATTTTTTGCTGTGTGTTTTGGGCATCCTGCCTTCTGGAAATATTGAGGCTGGATTTGCCACTTACTTCCTTCTTGCTACAACATGCAATTAATCAAAATATTATGATTTGCATTCTTAAAATTCAGTGTCTTAAATGCAAATGTGCAGAATATTAAGCATTCCACTTTAGAATACAAAATTTCATTACACAGATTAATTCATACTCTTGTCCAGAAAATACTCTTCAACAAAATTACGAGCATGTGTTTCCTTCTCCCATGGATGTTTGTCAGGTTTTCTTCAGATTTATTAGTAGGATTGGATCAAAATGAAACAGTAATTTACTTACCTTTTTGAAGCTGCTGTATAGAAAAAGAAATTAATACCTACAATCAAAGTCACTAGTGGCACGGTAAACACGGCACAAGCTCTTTCATGATTAAACAGTCCTAAAATAATGGTACCTTTCACTAAATAAACTCATCTTGTTTGCCATTTGGTCTATGCATTCTTCACTTATTCACAGATCAGTGTGTAGGTGAAATTGCTTCTATAGATAATAGTGAAACACATGGTGCTGTTTATGTGTACAAGAATAATAATCCCTGACAGCAAAAACAAATGTCTGGAGACTGTCATAGAGAGAATGATGACCTTTTAACAAAGGTGCCAATATGCTTAGAAATCGCTGAAGATGTCCCCTGCTGTGATGACTCATGATGCACTAAGATCCTAGTGGACACTGGTGTTCTATCTGCAGTAGACCATCAAATGGAAACAAAACAGTGTAACATTTATGTAGTAGGCAAAAGAGTTGTCCTTCTTAAAAGATAAAACAGAGAGAGAGAGAGTATGTGAGTCAGAGATTTTGTGATTTTTAAATTGCAGAGGACACATCATCATCTGAATATCACATCACAGGATGATGAGGAGGCTGACAGTCTTCTTCCTCTCCAGCAGGAGATTATTAGAACCCCTTACAGAGAAAAGTATTGTATCTTTTGCTGTATTTTATGATCATATGAGTACTTTTCTTGAATAATCCTGTGTTCTGGGAACACATCAAGAAAATGATAGGAAAATATGTTTAGCATTATTAATAATTAGTATAGGGACTCTATAGAAGGCTTTAGGCTCAGATCCCAAGTAGCTTCTGGATAGCAAGCTGAGAGAATGCAGACCTCAGAAAGTTAAGCAGTCTTCCCATATCATTTTAAAATAAATAAAACAGCAAGGGTGAAATTCTAGAACTTTGAAGTCTACAGAACAATTTCTATCAACTCCACACTTTAACATAGATGCTCAATGAGCTAAAATTACTAAAATTGATTTTGATTTGGTTAAGGTCAGTATTTATTTTATAAAAAAACATTTGCTATAATTAGGAAAGGGAAAAAGTGAATTCTGAGGGTGAAGTGTTTGCTTTGCTCATATATGAGCATCAATTTTTTTCCAGCATGATTGTTGTAGGCAGGTCTAAACAGATAAAAGCTAAAACATCAAACAAACAAATCCTATACTAATTTTTTTCATTATAAAACATTTGTAAGCATTTTTCAAGTTCTGATAGTTACTTAAATAAATATGTCAAACACCCAACGTTTCTGTTTGTTTCTTCTGTGTATCAAACATTCATCCTCTCTGGAAGATTGAAATTAAGAAATTTAAGAAATTGAAATTTAAGAAATGTTGAAATAAGGGCATCCCAAAGCACACAAGCTCTTTACGTATATGTTTTCACTTACACACTGTATGCTTGTTTTGGGGGAAAAAATGAAGGAAAAATGTGGAAAAAGAAAAAGTTGAATCTCAATGCACTGTATTACACATGTGAAATATATGAGGAGACAGAGGTATTTTTCCAGAACAGTCTTTAAGTAAGAGAAAAATAGTGTTGGTAGGGTTGCTTATTTGAGGGAAATTACAGATGAAGAGGGAATGTACACAGTACCAGCAGAGAGTAAAAGAGAGATGTAGCTTTTAAAAGACCTTGTACAAGCATCCACCAGTCCCTTCAGGAAATCTTAAAAAAGCTATTCTTCTTATCTTGCCTTTTTGCAGTTTTTAGTCACAGTTTCATAAAAACAGTATCTTTGTTAGACAAGTGGTTACTGTCTATAACAAAAATTACTACTTCTGGAAGAAAATCCACTCATTCATTATTGATAACACGTGATATCATTAGGCACCATTGGCTATACACATAGTGCTAAACAGTATCAAGATCTGAACCCATTTAATGCTTATAGTGCTTTATAAACTTTCTGAAATCTTTAATTTTCTTATTTACATTTAGTTCAAACATTATCTTCTGCTCTAACCATTACTACAGTGCCTAAAATCTGTCTCGTCACATCTTCCCATTTAAGCTTTTGGTGAAGAAAAATACTCCCTGGTTTCCTTTAGGATCTGAAGACAGTCAGTGAGTACTTATGGCAGTCAGGAACTCTGGCTCTTTGTGCAGGTCTGGATGTGATGAGGGAACAACCTCCTGTACAGCCAGAGGGAACAATTTATGAAGACATCTCCTAAGTTTCAGCTCTGGGTTGCCTGGAGCATGGTGAGCTTTCAGGGTCTGTGGAGATTAATGAGGCAAAAAGGTGAGTTCCACAAAGACAATCATAATTTGTAGATTAGCAGAGTGAAATCTTTTATTTCCACTGTCTCAAGTAAATCATGCTTTCCTCTTGACTTTGCAGGATGAGCAAGGAAAATCGTGTGTTGAAATTCTCTTGAATTACTCATAGCAGCTCTAGAGAAAGAATTCAATTTTAATTGAATAAAGTAATAAAATAGTGCAGTAAGAAAATAAGGAGTAATTGCCATATGAAAAGAACCCTTAATATTACGGAAAATCTTATGCTTTCAGAACACAGAATAAGGAAATTCATTGGCTTCACATGCATGACAATTAGTTAGTTAATAAAGTTAAAATTCAGATTAAATCCTTTAACCTAATTAATAAAATGAAAATACTTATTGAACACCTTGGCTGTCTTGGGCAACATTTTGCTCTTCACTATTTGAATCAATAAATACTCAATATCTAGGTTAAATATGGCTGGTGGGATATTTAATGATAAAACCATTTTTTTCAGCCTTTGATTATGAAAGGACTGAATAGAGAACTAAAATAACATTAAAAATGATTCTAGAATAACTAATAAAAATATTTTTTCTCTTTTTTAATAAAAATAAATTAAAAATATGATAAAAATGTCTTTTTTCTGCCCTAGAAACTCTGTCTGAAAAATATGGTAGTCTTGCACAGGCATAATCATTACAGAAAATTGGATTTGCGAATAAGGCAAGAATATTTGAAAAAAAAACCCTTCTTTTGAATCAATCTAAAGTACTTTATTTTACTGTTAAATGTAGAAAGCCTCCTTTTTTTGTTCTTATCTTAGAAAATTAAATTTCAAAACATAAACAGTATTCCAAACTGAAGAATATCAGCAGTAGGAAATTTGCTAGGAGCTTTAGTGCTACTGTCTGGGCTGAGGCTTTTTTACTTTTTCCTTAAAAGGAATTTTGCATGTTCCTTGATCTTTAGAATGGTTTTCCTGAGATCCCTTTCCCTGCCAGTCCTTGCATCTACGTCAGGATGATCTCCTTGGTTCCTCTGACTTGCAAGTGGACTACAGCACCTTCTAGTAAGCTCTAGTAAGCTGACTTGAATCATGCCTGAGACATGGGTTTCAATTTTCACAAGAAATATATGCATCCAGCTGTGATGGTATCTACACTAAGCCTCTTGACAGTAAAGAAACACTTATCTGACTGGAGACAGGATCAACGTTCTTGAAACAGAATGACATTTTGGAAATGTTTTGTGAGTGTCAAAACATGTTCTCTTCTGAAATGCAGGACTGACTCCTCCAGTTCATCTCTATGTTCTTTAAAAATGTTTGTGTTTGTTCTATTTTGTTTATTTTCTTGAAGCCCATTTCAAAAAGCAGTACAATGTTTAATGTTGATTATAGTCTTATTACCTCTTTCAAAGTGCTATTTTCTGAAGTGTGTTAGCCTCTTCAATTTTTGAAGCTCTACTACATTTTAAATCACAGAATCACAGAATCATTAAGGTTGGAAGGGACCTTCGAGATCATCAAGTCCAACTGTTAACCCAATGCCACCATGCCCCCTAAACCATGTCCCAAAGTGCCACGTCCACATGTTTTTTGAATACTTCCAGTGATGGCGACTCCACCACCTCCCTGGGCAGCCTGTTCCAATGCCTGACCACTCTCTCAGTGAAGAAATTTTTCCCAATATCCAATCTAAACCTCCCCTGGTGCAACTTGAGGCCATTTCCTCTTGTCCTATCATTAAGTTACTTATAATGAGGTTCAGATAATGAGGTTCAAATGCCCACATAACAAGGAGGACTTTTCAGAAAGTTCGGGCATTATTCAACAGGTATCTCAGGTTTCTCTCTGTAAATCTCTGGAAAGGAGACATGTGAAATACATGGGCAATAAAATCTTATGACTTGTGAGCTCACAAAGTTTAGCTTTCCTCTGGGGAAGTTTCTGTATGTAAATAAAGAGAGATAATTTGCCTTATACAACATCTAATTTCATTTTTGTCTTCATCCCCTGCAGTGTGCATCAGCTAACCCTTGGACCCACAGTCCACAAAACTGCTACTGAGTTCTTTCATCTTTCAAAGTGTCCAGAGACTTCTGGCTTGCATTTTACAAAGCCCTTTCTGATCTCCCTTGCTTCCTTATAATTTTATCTATCCCCAGGATCCTTTTCCTGTAAAATTTTCTCATCACTGACAACAAGCCCTGAGCTTAATGTTTGTGTGAATCCTTGTAGTCTTTCATTCTGTATTTATGCTATCAGTTTGCTGATACAGGAAACATACCTGTTCACTGTTGTAATTCTTAGGTATATCCCTTACCTTCTGAAAGACTGTGAAGAAATTGACTGTCCTCAGGCCAGTGAAATTTAGAAAACTTGTAAAAGAAAGAACAAACCCCACGAGCTGATCAAGTGACTTCACAGTCCTTGGCTTCAGAGAAGCAAGGTAGCTTTGTAAGACAGAAATTTAATTAATAATGAATTGCAGGAAAATATCATTCTTCATTACATCAGTACAAACTTCCTCCCCAGTCTTCTAGAAGCATTAGAAATGGTAGCTCTTTTTTGGACTAAGCCCTCTGAAAGAAAATGAATTTGCTCGTGTCTATAAATTGTTTGCTAAGAATAAATTCCCATGCAGTCCATTTTGTAAATATGTTCAAACTGTTTGTGTAGCAGTGAATAGAGCTGATATTTTAATTTGTTTAGAAAGTCATGTACAATGTTTGCTCATTTGTGACTAATTTCTAAAACCTTGGCATGCTTTTAAAACATATTAGTTCAACTTTCACAAAACTCTGCCTGAGTGACTTTTGTGAAATTAGGTTACTAAAACTGCTTTTACTGCTCTCATAGATTACTGTCCTTATGGATTAAGTTTCTCTGTGTGTGAAGGTATGATTACCAATTGTCATAAGTGCTATGGAAAAACTTGGGGGAAGTGGAAAATAGCTTCCTTACTAGGAGAAAAGGTGAAGTAAGAGCAGGGTAACAAGTGGACATTTAATAAGCTCTCTTGTTTTACTGACATGATAATATTACTACCCACTATTTAGTGACTTATATTTTTTATCTCATTACACACTTCTAAAAAAACAATATTAATCTACAGGTTCTTCTTCTGACACAAGGTCATTCTAGTAATCTTTTAGATCACTCATAATTTTGTTTGTTTGTTTGTTTTACAATGACTTAGGTGTGAACTTGGAAGGCAGGTGGATTTCTTGAGGTGATCTGTGCTCTCACATTTTTTGATGTACATTGAAAATGAATGTAAACTTGTGCTGTGTAATTTATGTATTTTATTAAAAGGGTAACAAGGAAACATAAACTTATCTATATGCATGTAAATTTACTAAGATTTCACTAAACTAACTCATGATGGAAAAATGCAATGATCAAGTTAGTGTCATTGCATCTGCAAAGCAATAGGTGCAAAGATCAAATCTCAAAATTACTACAGTTGATAAACATATCGAATCATAAGATTAGAATTGAAAGGGAGTTGCTTTGTTTCAGTTTTTGGGAGGATTTATGGAAGAATCTACTTATTTCCATTTGGTTTGGGGGAGACCTAGCTAGCTCAGAAAAGTTGCATGTGATTTTACATAGCTTATGGTTTTGCATTTCCCTAAAGGTTCATGCATCTTCATGAATTCTTTTCAGGTCATATGGTAAAGCATCTTGGATTCTCTGAAAATATATATCACCTATATATTTTCTCCTTAAATTTATCTTAACTTATCCTTAAATTTTACTATTTAATGGTATTGCATTTTTTGTTATTCTTTTGACGAAAGGAAAAAAAAAAAGTCCTGCAACCTTAATACTGAGGTACTGGCTTAATCACTCATAGTTGCAGTATTTGAAAGTTGCCATTTAATAAACAAGGAGAAGTTACTGATTGATATGCTCTGAGGTCAGTTGTCTCTTCCATTAAATTGTTTTGTTGTTTAACAGTAAGTTATACTGAGAAGCAGAACAATTCCTCAGTAATCCTTTACAGGTACATCTATGCAATCTAACTTCAGGTTTAATTTGATAAAGGTGTCTAATCTCAGCAGGTTGTGTACAGTTAATCGAGAAAGACTGGTGTCTTCTAAAGGCAACTCCTCTCATACAAAAATAGATTCCACAGACTGTCCCAGTTACCAACAGAAGACAGATTCTAGTTTCCTTCTCTTGAACGAAGTGAGAAAATTTGCACTGAACAGACAAGTAACCTTTCCACAGCTAAAGATCAGTGTTATGAGTGTCCTTCCTTATTGTCAGATATACCTAAAGACTCATAAACTTCAGGGCTTAGCTATATTAGCTTAGCCTAAACCTGGATACAAATAGGGTGCCACAGAACAGTTAGTCACTAAAGAATGAACAGATGAATAAACTAACAAAATGTCTAATGCTGATAATGCTCCACATATAGCTTCCTAGATCTAGTCAGTGATCATATAAAATAATTCAAATCTTGACAACCAGGCACTGCATGTGTGAATCTGAGAAGATATCAGCAATCTGATTAAACTATCCTGAACGTTCTCTTTAAATTAATCCTTATAATTTTGGCTTCTAAGAGATCAGCTTATTTCTTTGTTCTCCTGAAAACAAGTTTAGAGGTACAGATTACCTCCTTTATCTCCTGTGATATGAAATACTTAACGGTTCTCTGGGTACAACCACCAGCCAGGAAGAGGAAGGATCAGATTCAACTTCTTTCTGTACTTTCTGCCACATGGTTATCCTCTTCTTCATTTCAGAGAATACAGCCCTGTTTTGCTGTTTCTTTGTCCTCCATAACCAGTGAACATTTGTTTGATATGGTTTGCATAATACCAAGCTTTATCTATATTAGTAGAGAATACTGAAACCTAGGATACTGTTAACTCCATATCCCCACAACTTCAGTAATTATCTCATTGACAATAAATTTCTTGTTGCTGCAGAGTCTAGGATGTGGGCGCTGGCCAGGATGCTAATTGGACCATTTATGGAATACTAGTGACTAGGTTTACAGATGCAAATGATTTATTTCTCAAGAGGCCTTAGACAATAAATCTGCTTATCAGGAAAAGAGTGAGAGTTGTTGTTTCAGAACAGTTTGTCTTTCTTTCAAGGAATCCTGCCCTCATTCCCTCTTTCATGCAGCTTCTTTTTACCAAATCCATCAGTGCTCTTACTCCTGTGAGTATTTCTTACCTGTAAAGAAAGTTACTGTAGAGGGACAGCCATCTGTCTAGGATTACAAATTACAGCAGCACCCTTATTCTAACCAGAGGTCTCCTGCATGAGACAGACCACTCATCATAGGCCCTGACAGTGCTGTTTCTCAGAGGTCTTTCTGTTTCAGTCTACTGTCAAATGCTTGTAACACACTGTGGAACAGTGGATGCATCCTTTTAAGTATGCCTCAATGCATTAACATTTCCATTTCTGCATGTATTTTATGCTGTTATTTATGTTGTTCATTGAAAGACGTGTCAACCTCTTCTTCCTATTTGAAAATATTAGTATCCATCATTTACTCAAATAGGATCATTCACTGTCACTCTGTTCATTTATTTTACTTTCTTAGAGCCCAGTCCTGAAGGTAGAATTTCCTAGTTTGAAATCAAATCAGTCTTATCTGGGGCCAGATATTGCTACTTCTATTTAGGTTACCTTGCGTCTTATCACCTCACCATCTTCTATTGATGGAGGGAGAAAAACAAAGCTATGAAGTCTTAATAAAAAGGTTTGTCATCAAAAGAATGCACTTCCTCTCTAAGCTGGCCATAATTAACAATTAAAATAGTGCAAGGATTGTTCTTTATTTAAAATATGCCCGTCTGTCAGTCTCTAAAGTTATTTCTAGCCCTATTCAATAAAATCACAGGTTGGTAACAAACATTAACAAACTCCATTTGCAAAAAATATGTAAAGTACAGTTTGGTGTTTACCCTTTCTCTACATACATAATTCCAGCCCTCTGGTTTAAATTAGGTTTAAGACAGTAATGATACCCAGCATGGTGTGAGTAAAGGACCAGCACATGAGGTTTAACAACATTCTTTTCTAAAGATATTTTCATAGGTGCTGTGCATTTTAAATTACTTTTTTAGTAACTGGAGCACTGCAAAATATTCCTGTGACATTTCAGATGCGCAGCTTGCAAAGTCCCTGAAGTGATGCAGCAATAGCCATTGCACTGTTACAAATCTCCTTTGCAATTATAATGCTATCTGTGTACACAATACATTTGAACTGTTGTCAAATCTACCTCACAGTTTTCTAGAATTCCCATTAAATCAGAAATGTTCCACAGTCCTGCAGTTGTTCCTCAGATACGTTTTTTTCCTCATGGTGTTAAATTAGTTGATACTTAAAACATTGATTAAGGCCCTTAGGGTTGGACACTGATCTAACCCACGCTTGTTGAAAATTGAATTATAGATAAGCTCTCCCCCATACTGGAAGAGAACAGCTTAGATGTTCAAAGAAAAGCTGGTAACCTATCCCTTTTGGAATAAAAAATTTTACTTCTTAGCACTTCTAGACTTGCATAATACTTAAAGCACTCTAAGTTAGACAAAGTTAACAACAAAAATATTTGAGTCGGTTATCTTCTAAAGAATTCAAAATTACCTTTTATGCAATTTGTCATATAATTAGTAATAATACCCTTGGTTCACTTCAGAAAATCATACCTTGTATTTTATAAAATGAAACTGCCAATCATGATAAAGGAGTTTATTTGTCATTCCAAATAAATGCAGGTACTTTGAAAAGCATAAATAAGAAGATCTAAGAGGATACTGTAATGGAATATTGGTAACATTCTTTTAAAATGAAGTGCCTTAACATATTTGCTCATTTATGGTGTATTTGAATGTAGTTAATATATTTTAGTTAATATTTTACTAACAATATTCAAAATCAAAGGATATAAAGTATATTTAAGTAGGTGGGAAAGTCAATTTCATTGAAGAATTATTGTATAGATAATTGGATAACATGAACATAGCACCTAAGTCATTATCATGAGATGTAACTGCCTCACGTGTAACAAAAAGGACTTACATACTGCACTTTTTGTGTACATGTTCAATTTATGCACTACTAGGGACACAGAACTAATTAAAGTGATACAAAGCGGACAGTTCTATCCTTTGATAACACAATAATGTTAAAGATAAGGAATATGGGAAAGGAAAGCCACATAAGAAAGGAAATTTGTTTCTTAGGAAACATCCTGTATTTCCAAAAAGAAATGGCAAGGTACTTAAGTGAACTATGTCACATTGGTGTTTGATCTGTAAATTAGAAGTGGGTACAATTCTGAGAATTTGGCAATTGCCAGAGTTTCAGTTTGTCTGAAATTGCCACAAACTTGTAAGGACTGTTCCTCAGTTCATGTGAGCTCCATGTCAGACTCCTAATAAACAAGTAATATATCTTATATTTTGTAAATGTTCTCAAAATTATGTTTCTCTGGAGAGCTTTCAATTCAAGGGACAAACTCTGAGCGTTAGATTGTACTGAGATAATCACTGCACAAGAAGAAATAGATAATTGGGATGAGTTTCTTTTTTATTTTCCCTTTTAGGCCAGATTTGCAGCATATCCTTCATGTCATTATGTCATAGTTCTTCCAACAGTAGAAGATTTAGGGTGGGTTTTTTTGCAGGAGAACAAGTACTGGAGAGGGTAGCTGGATTCTTGCCTTTTTTTCCTTGACCTACACATTAAGCTATGCATAGATCTACTGCAACATGGACAATCCCTGCAGGAGAAAGAAGACAGGGAAGGGGGCTGTTGTGTCACTCTTAGCTACTTCATGACCTCCAGGTTGACATTACCAGTATGTTAATTTCCACGCAATTAATTCATTATGTTGGGACTTTTAAGCAGGGTTTATATGAAACAAAGACAAAAGCTTAACTGACTGGGACTGTGTAGGCAAATGTCATGTGCAAATGGAAAATAATATTGAATTTTTGTTGGAAAGAAATGTATGGGTCAATGACACTGGGTAGCCCTTATAGGTACGAGTTCCCTCATATAAAACACCACATAAGTTGTATTTACACTGTGTAGCAATTCTAATGTTTTAGCCCAAGGAACACGTAATGCCAAAGTGAAACATTAAGCCACAGCAAAGAAACTGCAGTGCCATCTTAGAACAATGCTAGACCTAGACTAATTATCTATGCAGAGGTTAACCTGTCCTTAGAAGGACCAATATCATATCTATATTTTATCTGGGACCCTAACATAGACGAAATAGTTCAGAGGAAGCTGTATGTTTCATTATTCAGTGCAGATATGAATTACCTTGTTGCATTTACACATATTACACTCGTGGAAGTGCAAAGCCTTCAAAAATCAGACTGCAATGCAAACTTAAAGGGTTTTATGCAAGGTCTTGTAAGAAAAGACTTAAAACATAACATGTGGAAATATGAAGTGAATTGTGTCCACATAGATCATGGTGAACTTTGGCAGATCAGTTTTTCTTCCTGCAAGCAAAAAAGTCATATTCAAAGTAATGAACTTATGGGTAGCTGGGCAGTAATGTGTTTATCCTATGGCTGTCATGATCAAGGACAGCACTCTGGATTTGTGCATTCTTCCACTGATCTTTGATCACAGATTCATACTTATACCCATGGTTTAAGTAAACCAACGGCAGTGTTATTTAATTAATTTGCTATATCATGTCATTGGCCTTCTAGTCTAGAAATGAATGAGTACTTCTCAAAAGGAAATGCTCACAGATAGATCTGCTAAGCTATTTTTTGGAAACCATTTTAGTAAATCAGAAAAAGGATCCAGTAACTATATATTTTTTATCTATACAGAAAAATCTCATGAACTTTTCCCATATATATTGGATTTATTCTATTTCTCGAAAGCAATTTGAAAGGCACTGAATTATACTCCTTTTCAAGTTCTAAAAGAACTTTAGTAATAAAAGCAGAAAAGTTGCTGCTGAAATTCATTTTCTTATAGATTTATAGAAAAACTAACAACTGCTTTGATGTCCTTTGCATTCCCTTGCCAGTAAAAAAAAAAAAAAAAAAAAAAGAAAAGAAAAAAGAGAAAAGAACTTCTATTAAATTTAACAACACTGTCCTCCTATCCCCCCACTTCAAACCTCATTTATCTTTTATGAGCCCTGGGCATCTCGCCATAATAAAACACTGCATAATACTAGAATTCTATAATCATTTAGCAGTTTCTTCTGTTTTTTACCCTATCAACTCACTGTGGCATTGACCCTGCCATTTAAGAAGTTGATTTGAATGGGTCAACACTTTAAACACTACAGCATGTAGTTCAATAGTCAAAGCACTGGATTTGGACAATTAAGGTACCCAGTTTTCAGAGGGATTGCTATCTCCACTTGCTGTTAATAGCATTCCATGCAGCTTAGTTTTGCCTAAAAAAAGCAACTGGGTTTTACATCTTTTCAGGAGTTGTGAGCAGAAGAGAAAATATTAACATATACTACAAAATGTATAAACATGTTACATATCCTTGAATACAGTAGATTTTTTGTTGTTGTTAATTTCCATGGGATGGTTTTCCAGGATAAAACTATGAATTTGTAGTGAATCAAATAACTTCTGATTACATCTCTAGTATTCTGCAGGTCTTTCTCATAAGAGTTGATAATACTTCTGCTGAGGTCTTATTTTTTTCAGATTTCCAAGAGGATAAATCATAACTCTTTTTAGCATCTAAACCTACTTTCTGTTCATTTAAAGACATTCCATTGTCTCTGAGAAGCTGATCTAGTCAAGCCAAGGACAAAACTATTGTTGATTTTGTTTGAGTTGAACCAAACCATTAAAGGGGACTTTTTTGTTCTGTTTTGTTTGGATTTTTTTTTTAATAGCAGGCATCTGTAATGAAAAGGCCTACAACAGAGTATCTTTTAAAAAGGCCAGAGAAAAAAATAGGCATTTGGGGTGAATGATCCTAATGTAAAGAACCAAAATAGCTCCAGTGAACTTTTCCCTGCAATTGCCTTTTTTTCCAGGGACTATACCTGGAGTTAGATTCTTATGTCTGCACCATGACGTTTAATGTTAGGTGACGTGAATCCCTCCCATATTGACAGTTTCTCTTTAACACAAACATGAGATTTTTGCCATGAATTTCAAATGAAGTACAGTATAGTTTATTGAAATATTTGTAAGTAACATAAAAATCTCGATTCTAGACTGAAGTATAAATGTAAATGATATCTGCATTCATACCGCTCAAATGCTATCCAAAGGAAGAAAGAGCTATATCTGAAGGACATACTGGATATTGTCTTGGGAATGTCACCAGTAACCCAATACTGAACTCACATTCATCAATTGAAGCTATGCAGCAGAGTTAAAAAATATGAAAAAGAAAATAATTAGTATAATACAGAGAGAAACCTCACATATACTTCTTTGAAAACATTGACTAGATAGTTTTGAAGGCACAATCAAGGCAGTGGTTGACAGAGTTAATCGCCATTACCTGCTTCCTATTGCACAGGTGAATAGAGGGAAAATGATACATTGGAGATTGCAAAGACAATAGTTTTGTACTCAAGATCACAGAGCTGGAGAGGAGATAAGGGAACAAGAATTTGGGGGGAAGCCAGGTCTTCTGTGTAGATTTTTTTCTTAAAGACGTTGCTTTCTGAGGAAAACACCTGTGCTCTAATCTTTGAGCCTTGGTTTTCTGAGTCAGTCCACCAGCATGCACAATGAATGTGTTGACATTAACAGATATTATGCAACTCAATTCCAATACTGACAGAACATGTATATAGGAATTCTAAGGAATTTTTTTAAATACAGGGTCTTTTTGAAACTTCTTCAGTATTTTATTTTCAAAGTTCATAAAGTCTCTCTTTTAAAACTATGAAAATGAAGCCAATTAAGCATATAATTAAGCATATAATGAAAGAGAAATGAGATTTTATACCAATCTTTTTTCTTTGTGAAAGAATTAAGCAGTGGTGGTAAATTGTCTCACAGAAAGAAGTTAACAGACGGAAGTCTGGTCTGGCAATTAAGGTGCTAATTTAAGAAATGTGATATCTAGGTTAAATTTTCTGATATGCTGTAGACATTCTCTGTGACCTTGAACAAATGACCTGGTAGAATTTTTCTTGCCTAGCTATAGTGGTCTGAAAAACAGGCAGGCCGACCGACCAGGTTACCTAGATTAATCTAGATATATCTAATCATGGGAGGACAATGCAAGCAGGCAACTTCCACGTAGTCTAGGATAGGATGAATGACCTTTAGGGATAACCTCTCTCTCTTACAAGTAGTTTGGACTAGATACTTAAAGTGAGGTGAGAATTGCCCCACTTTTAATCTTCCTAAGCTTCAATTCTCCCCACACATGTAAAATGAGCATAATGACATTTCCTTTCCCTTTCAGGCTATTATGGAAAAGAGTAAGGTGTGCAGGATTAAAATACAATAAAATACATATAAGACTGGTATGCCTGTCAGAATAAGAAAATCCAAAGTCTTTATAGCTTCATTCATTGTATTTTGCTAAATTCAATTTTAGTATCCTTAAAATCAACTTTAATCAGAATACTATCCCAGTTGGCATCTGGTTGGGTTCCTATTAGTCATTCAGAGACCAACACTTGATACTAAATTGTTGAGGAGAAAAAGCATGAAAGACATGCTATAAATAAATGCTAGGCAGCATTCAAGTGTTGGGAAATATGATTTGTTACAGCCATGCATGGTATCTATCAGCAAACCTAGTTTTAAGTGCAACAGATGCCTATCACTGAAAATATGACTTCTTTATTGTAAATTATAAAAGAGACATGTTAGTTGTGAGTTCCTGCCCTTTGCCTGGAAGGAAGTTAAATAATTCATTTTTCAGCAATAGGCAACAAATGACTGAAACTAGAAGAAATTTCAGGCCAGGTTCTCAGTGAAGTCTGTCAAAATGAAGTGATGTGTTGGTGATTTCTAACACGAAGACGACTTCAGCGCATTGAATGCCTATGCATTGAAACTGAAAAAAAACCCTGTTGTTTTTTTTTTAACAGGAGTCCTGTGGAATTTATTGATGTTCTTTGAGTTTAGGGTGCAGTGCAAAGCTGTCAAGTTAATTTTAACTCTTTTTCTCACTGAGGAAATTCTCCTTTCCGTTAGGAACTCATTTAAGATTGCTATGTCTCTCTCATGCAGATAGAAAGCCTGTTCTGGACAGCAAGTTCATCAAGGTAGAGTAGCTGTATTAGAGAATGCTTCAAGGGTAAATGAAGGCTAGCACCCATCTTTATTACTGAGGAGCATGTAAGTCTGGTAGCTAGTGGTCAGCTTTACTGCAGGACAGAATGACTTAGGAAAATACCAGGTTAGGCCGGTTAGAATATTTTCTATTCACTGTAGTTTTTTCATTGAAAGGGTGTCATCCAAAGCTGAGGTGTTTATTCAGTCATGGCATAAGTCCATGACTTCAAAAGATCCCACAGAGGGGGTAGGCCTTTCAAATATAAACTGAAAAATTTCAAGCCTGTGTTCTGAGTAGAACAGAATTTATATGTATTGTTTATTTATCTACTTTGTATGGGAAAAAAAACCCCAACCCTTTTTCCTTTCCTCTTGCATACATGTGCTCATATCCAGGGCATCTTTTTAAAGAAACATCAGGTTTGGGTCTCTCCAGAGCACGCTGAAAAGCACTTGGATACAAAATTATTTCAATTGCACTTGAGTTGCTCTAGTTTTTAGATAATCTTCATTTTATTCTCTCTCTGATACCTTTTCTTTCATTGTCAAGATTAATTTCAAAATACTCCTGTTTTCTTTGGAAATTATATAATGGATGTGAGGTTTTCTAATATGCATCTTCCAAATAATCTCTCTTGTAACAATTAAAACAGTTTGAATATTCCAAATCCTGTGAATCATTTATAAATTGAAAGTTGCCATCACCTTTCTGTGACGAGGCAGTTGATGACTCCAGTGAGTAGAAGGCAATATGATTTTGATTTAAATTGTTTGCAGTGGTGTTCATATATTTCAAATGGCTGGAACTGTATTCATGTTTACCACATTTCAGTTTACAACAAGGAAGATTCTACTTTAGAAAGGGAAAACCAGTGTCAGAAGAGATGTATAAATTGACACTTTTACACTGAAGTATCACTAGCTGGTGCAAATTGTATTTCCTGCTCTGCTCTGCTCTGCAACTCACTTGTAACAGCTTGGATCAATTTAGGAATGTGTTAAATGTGAGCTCATACACCTCATATCTTAATTTGTCCTTTAAATCATGGGAAGAATAACAGTCCTCAAAACACTGGGGTGGATTCATTAGGATTATCCTTTTCCTATAAACAAGAATAAAGAGGATGTGAATAAGCCCTAAATTACCTGAGGCAGAAGCTGGTATTTCCACGTGCATATATTCCCTCATAATAACTTTCTGCTTCGTACTAACACAGCAGCTGGAATAAAACATATTAGAACAAACTGTGGTCTCCCAGGAACCTTCAGCTTCTCAAGTCAATGGATTAATGTTATATAAATATCTTGATATTCCTATTTAGTCGGTTTGTCCATATCAGTTTTCGGTACAACATCATCTCTGGTCTAGTCTCCCTCCAGGCTGAGCCCATTAATATATGCCGTAGCTGGTTGTCGCTCAGATTCATTTTTATTCTTTGTATCTTTGCGCCACATCAATGCAAAACAAATTAGGCAAGATGCAGCACACATATTCCCAAAAGGAATACAAGCAAAATGAACTGACGTAAGTTGCCAGCCTTACTGTAGCACTGCCAACATCAGCCACTCTGCTGGAGAAAGAATATCCTACTATATTAAGGTAAAGTCAACCTGATGAATATGTTGATACAGTAATCTTTATTTTTTATCTCTTTCATTCCTGTACTGTGAATAGGTTTTGCAGCCAATACACTTTGCTGCTGCAAACAAGAAACACTTTTCAGTTCCTCACTCCATTGCTAATCCTATTTTTCCTAACTTCTCTAAATTTATATCGGTTTCTAAAATGCCTTTAGTCCATTTAGTATCGATTACATTTGTTAGTTAGGAGGGATTACAGTGCAAGGCAGCATCTGCTATGACTTTCTGGCCCTCTTTTTGTATGATGTAGGCCGAGTCAGCCCACAGTCAATGGCAGTTGTCAACAGCTAAGATCTTTGACCATTATTTACATGGAAATAGCATAAATTAGAGCACCAAAATCCAGCCCTGCTCCTCAGAGAAAAATCAGCCTGCTTTTACCAGCAGAGTATTGACTTTGCTGTGGCTCTAACATATGGCTTTCCCCTTCCTTGATACAACTTATCCTGCCCCAACATATAGCACAAACGTGGCAGAACCAAAAAAAAACATTTGTGTTCACTGCCCCCAAGTTTTATTTGGTAAATATTTTGTAACCCTTTGTAGAAAACATGAGAGATTTACTGCATCTAGATTTATATAAGGAAGATTATTTTAAGCAAGATGTCTTCATTTGCATTACAAGACCTTCTGCCTGTGTTGTTACTTCCTCTGCCATTCATATTCATTAGTAACATCACTGTATTTGTTAGCATATTAGTTACAAATAATTAGTATTTCTCTGTGTACTGTGTTTTTAACAGAACTCATGAGTACGATGAAAAATTGCAGATAAACAGAGCAGTTGACTTCCAAGCAGCCACTCCACTAGTCTGGAAATCACAAGTGCTATGGAAGCCACATCCTGCCCACCAGCCAGTGATAAGGACCTGATCTTTTCTAAGGTTAGTGACAGAGAATGCAATCATGCAAGCTGTAGTTCTTCCAAAGTACCAACCTTCCTTTAACTAATATGAATATTTTAATTAAACCGCTACTGGGCTTAGTACTGTGTGCTCAGGAGCTAGTCTGCATGTCTCATAATAAATATGGAAAGACAGACAAACTTATGTTTGTGATTGTCCTTTTCTGAATGTACTTGACCTCCAGAATCCCCCTCAAAATGCCTTTGTTCTTGTCTCACTGCTTGTGTTGCAATTTGCAGTACTTTATGTTAATGCAAGGATGCAGAGGTGTTTTAGTTCAGGTAATAAGGCATACATGGTCAAATCTGCATGTGAGAGAAAGAGCTTCTCTCATATCAGTAACTTTTAAATCCACCTACTAATTTCACAAGGAAGTTAAGGTCTCAAACACTGTAAAATTTCCTATTACTTTTATGAAAATAGGCAGTCAGATATGGGAGAGAGACTTTATTAATGGTTTTACTAAGAGAAAATTCTCAGACAGCAGAACTGTTGAAAATCAGCTCCATTGTCTCATGGAACTATTTCTTTGAAAATCTGTCTCTGAATCTCATCAGTATTTCCTTAGTCTTTGACAGGTCTCCAATGTTCTGCTTGAAGATGTATCCTAGAGAAATGAAACAACAACAGTGTTTTCATTTCAGTTGTTTCAATTTTGATGCTTGTTTTCATTCTCATAAGCAAATGTTTTCCTCTTGTTCTTTCCTAAACAGCCATGGGATAAAATAAAATAAATTTCTAAGAACAAAAGGAAAACAATAAAGCTCTTAAGAGGCTGTTTTGTTTCTGTTCAGATTCCTAACAGCTGCTTCATTCTTCCTCACTGGTTCCAGATTTAATAAGACCACGTAAGTCTTTAAGAAAACAGCAATTAAAAAGTCCCTTTTTTTTTTAAATATATTTTGTTTCAGATTTTAATATAAAACAATATTCTCCAATTTGTCTTTCAGTATGATGTTTGGATTTCTTACTGATAATTCCTAAAATTTACTTTTTAAAGAGAGAGAATGTAACACAAAGCTATATTTTCCATGAATAACAACATGTAGCTCATGTCCTGTATACTTAATCAATGAAATAATCAGATTTTTGCAAAGCCGAAATAATCAGATTTTTGCAAAGTGACACTAATGAGACTTAGATCAAAATCTGGTCTATTCTGATCATGTGTCTCTCTTACTCTATGTAGGCAGTAATGAAACATTTGAGGAAATGTCACTATAAAAGTTTTTATTTGTTGTCTATTTTCTGAGTAGAAATAAATGATTCACTGATGTCTTACCTGAGAACTTTGCTTTCATTTCTGGGCTTTCTTTGCCTTTTATCTTACTGTTTTAGTACTATTACTGAGTATGTCACTGTACTCAAATTCTTTTAGCTTTGTATGCCCTAATCTGCCTTAGAGATCACATTGGTCTTAATAAAGTTGGCTTATTCTGGAACCACACTTACTGAAGAGTACTCTTTTGCTATAGTTGAGGTCACATGATAGAGAGAAAGTATACAAAAAAAATAAAAAATAAATGGTCTAGGCTTACACCTATTACTGAGTATGTCACTGTACTCAAATTCTTTTAGCTTTGTATGCCCTAATCTGCCTTAGAGATCACATTGGTCTTAATAAAGTTGGCTTATTCTGGAACCACACTTACTGAAGAGTACTCTTTTGCTATAGTTGAGGTCACATGATAGAGAGAAAGTATACAAAAAAAATAAAAAATAAATGGTCTAGGCTTACACAAATCACTCTCAGGAATGCTGAGTTCTTCATGGACAGAAAGAGTAGAACTGGGACAGACTTTTAAAATTATTTTGCTGTTTATTTTAACATTTCAAAAACTTGGGCTGTATCAGTCTGTCTTTCAGATTTACCACCTTTTAGACACTGGTGTATATTCCTCAGGAAATTAAGACAGTAATTACATTGTGATCTACATTATGCAAGCTTTCATAGTGCTGCTCGTTTTTGTTCCCAGACACCTGAATGCACTTCAGGTGCCTTTCTTCTCTTGAGATAGGCTATGTTCATGTGTGTCACTGTTTCTTGTATAGTGGGATGTTTCCAGCACGCACTGGAAACAGGAATTCCAGCATTTCCATGAAACATGAATACTAGATGTATTTTATCTACGGACCTGCGAAGCTTTAAAGACTTCTTTGCTTCTCTAACAATCAGTTAATTTCTGTCCTAATTACAACAATAGCGATGTTCCAGTATATTCTTTGACAGCTAAAAAAGCCTTCTGACAGTATTCCATCATCACCCTCCTACTGCTAAATCTTTAATAACATTTATAATATCAGCTGTCATCTGATAGAGTTCCAATGGTAATTTATCTTTACTCCTCCCCTTCGCACTTCGCTAGAAAAAAGTAGAAATGTAAGAGAGAGAGTTACTGCAGGAAACCTGTACTGTCCCAAAGATACATTCTCAATATGCAAAATTATCCCCAAATTAATACACAAAATTAAAATGAAATTAAACTTAAAATTGAATTTTAGACGGTTGTGATAAAAGAGGAAATTTATAGTTGAAAATGTCTCTTTATTTTTGTATTGGTTTCAGCCAGGATAGAGTTAATTTTCTTCACAGAAGCTACTGTGAGGCTGTGTTTTGGATTTGGGATGAGAAAAATTGATAACGTGCTGATGTTTTGGGTTGTTGCTGAGCAGCCAAGGACAGTCCAGCTTCTCATGCTGGCCTGCCAGCGAGCAGGCTGGGGGTGCACAGAGAGCTGGGAGGGGACACAGCCGGGACAGCTGACCCAGGCTGGCCAAAGGGATATTCCATACCATATGACGTCATGCTCAGTAGATAAAGCTGGGGTGAAAGAAGAAGGAAGGGGTGGAGGGACGTTCGCAGTGATGGCGTCTGTCTTCCCAAGTAACCATTAAGTGAAAAAAAGCCATTACACGTGATGGAGCCCTGCTTCCCTGGAGATGGCTGAGCACCTGCCTGCCCATGGGCAGTGGTGAATGGATTCCTTGTTTTGCTCTGCTTGCGTGCACGGCTTTTGCTTTCCCTATTAAACTGTCTTTATCTCAACCCATGAGCTTTCTCCCTTTTACTCTTCTGATTCTCTTCCCCATCCCACCGTGGGGGAGTGAGCGAGCGGCTGCGTGGGGCTTAGTTGCCATCTGGGGCTAAACCACAACAGTCCTTTTTGGCACCCAACATGGGGCATGAAAGGTTTGAGATAAAACCAAATTTGATTGGAATG
>NW_010558062.1:58206-93415 GCF_000687285.1 Phaethon lepturus | reverse complement strand
GGTGTGGGCGTGGGTGCCGGAGGTGTGGGCGCGGGGAGGCAGGAGCCTGCAGGGCCCCGGCAGAGGCAACGGGAGCAGCCGGCGCAGGCAGCCCTTTCAGCCGCGTGCCTTTCATTGAAGGACGGCCTGCATAGCGATAAAAAAGCTGTAGGTACAGGATGCGAGCCTGCCTCTGACTGTGTTAGCTAGCCACTGCTGTTGCCCCCGTGTAACTGGCCCTCGGTCCAGCGTACTGGAAGACGGGCATGGCGTGCTGCCTCCCGGGTGAGTGTTTCCTGCCTTGGAGATGTTAGGAACTGTATAAACGATGACTTTTAGCAGTTAGACAGCACTTTCTACCTTCCAAACTTTGTACGAACCTGAAGTAGTAAACACGTTGCCATAAACGTGACAAATGGAGATGGAAATAGCACAGTTTGGGTGAAATTGATAAGTGACTCGGCTAGAAACTTCCATGAGTGGGGAGATGATCCGGGCTCAAGCTGTACTGACTGAGAAAGTGCAAAATGGGATCCATAAGAAATAACAGACTGCTACTCTGCAGTTGGGTGGTTTCTAGTTCAGTGTCGAAGTTTGGTCTCAAATGTGCCACCGGTAGTTGGGGAGGACAGGACAAGAATTTAGCTCTTGGTCATTAAGTGCTTCGGGACAATGGTGTTAGCAGATGACTCTTGCTCCTTGTTATGACAGTGTGGGACTTCCACCGCTATGTAGTGTGCCCCAGAAGGAAATCTGTGATTCTTTACCCGTTTTAGGTAGAAGTAAGCTGCTGGAGGCAAGAGCTGCACTTGCAGTCAGTACAACGGCAGCGCAGTGCCCCCAGACCTGAGCCGTGATCTGGAAGCAGCGTCACTGTGGCACCGAAGAGCTTCCAAGGAGCCACAAAACGCACTGGGGAAGCTCTGCGAATAATCAAAGGGTCAGCCCAGGCTGTGGCTGAACTTCTGTCAGGTTTAAAGCTGGCTCTGAGGTGTTTGCACTGCATTCCTGTCTCAGGGAAGCCATTCGTAGCTGAGCTGGGCAACTGGATAAAGGTGGTTGTAAATGCACAGCGTTTCCATGGGCTTCGGGTGAGCTCGGCGAACACTTGGAGGAGTATTCCACTTTAAACCTTTTTGGGTTTAAAAAGTAGACGGACCACATTAGTTTCAGGAAATCTTCTGAACCGGTAAGAGCTGAAAGTTGGGAAAAGACTCAGGAAATGGAGCATATATGCCTACCCCATTCTTTTCCTTCCCTTGGTGGCCACTCGTGGCCGTAAGTGTCAGAGTTAGGATGCTGGGTTAAATGGACTCTTGGTCTGAACTCTTATTGCCATTCTTTTGCTTTGGTGTCAAGGGATCACCCTAGCAGTGAAATTACCTGTCAGAGGGCCTGGGTGGTTATAAGGTGGCAGCAACTGAGCTATTTGGGTCTTCCCAGCCACTATCAATTGCCAGAGGTGAGGAATAAGAATCCCCTGTCTCCCCAAACCTAGCAACCTTTCTTTTTTTCACTAAGGACTCCTTCTTTCCAAAGGAGCATTAGAGATGTTGTTTCCAAATAATTTGTAATGCCTTTGTTTATTAGTGGCTTCTGTATGTGTCTGGCACCATTGCTGATGTGCCTCTCGAGCAATTAAACTGTAAGCACAGAAGGGTGGGATTCAGAAGCATTATCTTTTTCCAGAAGAGACACCGATGCACCTGAGGGACCAGAAGTGGGGTGAGCATTTAAGATGGCCAGCTTTCAAGGATTTGCCTAAAATACAGATTGTCTCCCTAAGATTTCAGAGGGATGGGGATCCAGTAGCTGGCTGTTGTGGCGATGGTTTGGTGGTTGTTGACAAGTGGTGTACAGCCAGATTTGGGGGTTTGTTCACTTTTTTTTCCACAGATAGTACTCACATGTTTCTCTAGATCAATCATAAAGCACATTAGAAAACATACATCCAAAAGCAAAGCTGTGCAGAATCCCCTCTGAGACAGCTCTGGCTCACAGTTCTGTTTCCAGCTGGCTCTTGAGAGCTTTACTTAGTCAGGCTTTAATCAAAACAGTGTGTTAATTTTTCTGTTTGGTTCTTCAGTGTGCTTAATTCAGCTAGGGAACTTACTGATGAAAGACCATTAGGACTGGATTTATCAGATCTTAGGGTTTGTCACCGAGATCCTGGAGTTCAGGAAGTTTACCTTGTGAACGTAGACATTTTTGGTTCAAAGCCATATTTTGCCATAGGCAAAGTAGATTTATATTTGCCTCCCATCTCTTAATAGCAAGTCCTTAATAATCAGGAAATAAGTACTTCAGGACTTCCTTCCTTCAAGCTCTATTGATGGAGCTAGTCTGCGCTATTTTGTTTTGTATGAAATTTCTAAATAGTCACATAGGAGACAGAAAGCAACTGAGTAGGGATTACTTTGTAGCCTGGAGTTGGGACATTCCCTTGAGCAAGAAAGGATGTGGGTTGAAGCTCTCCACAGCAGAGGGGAGATATCCCCAAACCAGTTGTTATGTTAGCAAAGAGGTAAGAAGGACAAGTAATAAATTAATATCACTGGAAAAATTTTTCTCAAGATTAAAAGTATTTGGCACTGTCAACCCAAATGCACAATTTTGAAACAGCTTTTTTTTCCCCCAGCAAATTTTATAGGTTTTCTTTTTTTTTTTTTTTTTTAACATAGTTCTGATGTGGAAATTGATGTAAATGCTGAGTGAGTGGGAAATTCTTGTTACTACCCATTAGCATTTGATTTGTACATTTCTAAACAAGTACTGTACTCTTACAAATGATTCAGACTAATTAGCAGACCGGGAGTTTGAAAAGCAGATGTTATTTACAAAAGGCGATAGACAGGAACTTATGGAGAATAGTTTGGAACAGAAGAATAGAGGCAGAGAGACCAGCAAACAATCTGGGTTTTTTTTCTTCTCCTTCTACTAAATTTAGAAGGCAGAGCTGCATTTTTTCCAGTGCTGTCAAAAGTGAAGTGCCTTATAAAATGGAAGAGATTTAAAGTAACTCACAAATAAATAGCTGCTGTAGCTAGAGGGAAGGAAGAAAAGGAAGAAAAAGAAATCCTGTGGTCTGAAAGAGACTTAGCTGAGTCTGAATATGAACTTTAATGTCACTGAGACTTTTTTTCCCCCTGAAATTGTACATCTGACACTGTGGAAGCCAGAAAAGGGAAATTTACTCCAAATCCACAATGTAGTGAAAGTGTTCCTTTAGCATTTCAATTGAGTCTTGATCATCATCATTAGCAAGTCAAGTTCAGTAAATCAGATTTCTGCCATGAACAGAAGTGTTGAGTGATATGCTTCAATCTTTCTGATTAAAAATTAAAACACCTTTGAAAGATCTTTGCAGGAAAGCATGTAGACTGGATTTTGGAGCCTCCATTTCCTTATCTGTCACAAGCATTGAAACAGTTATTCTTTATTTAGGTATTTTTAGTTATGGAATTTTAAACTATGACTTTTATTCCCCACATCTTCTCAAGGTCTCAAAATTAGGAAGAGGTAAGGCTAGCGGAGCAGCTGGAGCAGCTATTATCATGGATGCACCTGCCATAAGAAAGCTGGGGACAGATCCAAAAAGTTACAAGGCTTTCTGAGCAAGGAAGTGTGCAGATGCCTGATGAGATGGGGCTTGACTAGCTTGGAATTCACTAGGTAGGAGAAAAAAACATAGCTCTTGCAGTGGACCAAAAAAGATTATCCCAAAGGTGATGGTTTTCCTTATGCTATGAAAAAACACTGCTCAAGTTTTACAGCGGTACGAAAATCCTCTTGACCCATTGAAATGACGTTTCTTTCTGTCTGTCGTTCCATGGAATTCAAAGTTTAAACCTTACAAGGTGGAATCAAGCCTGCATTTTGCCCTGTTGATTGAAATGGGAGAATGGGTGGACCCTCGCTTTGTGATTCAGACAAGTCTGGACTAATTGAAGCTACAGACATGTATGTTTATAACAAAGGACAGAAGCTGAATCGTTAATATTCACCCATAATTAAAGAACCTGAGTTAAATTTGGTAAGGAAATCTCACCTCCTACCTTGCTGCAGCAGCTAAACTTTGTTGAAAAGCTTAATGCATTTTATACCATTACTGAAAATTATAGCTTGAAGTTTTGATTCACATCTCGATTTTAGTTTGCAATTAGCAAACCTTAGATAATGTACTGCAAATCTTTCTAATAAACCCACAAAGCTTGTTTTCTGTTGAAAGCATTGGGTTGATAGAAGGCTGTTTCCCTCAATGCTGGTGCTTTTACAAGCTGCTTATGCTGTAAAAATGTTGTTAATATGTGACAAAATTGTTTACCTGCTCATTAAGGAACCACACACTAATGACTGGGAGAACCAGTTGCAACTAAGTCAACAACAACAGGGCCCAGAACATGAAAGCAGTAGGTTTACAGTACTTGGGCTAAAGACATGGGCCACCACACAGATCATCAGACATGGCTGGGTCATGAAAGGCTTCTTTCATGGATTTCTGCACTAAGTGGGGAGTTGGGATTAAAAAAGGTATGACAGAGCACTACGGGTGTTGGCTTGTAGGTCTGTACCAAGCTACTGGAAGGAGGGCTGTTTTGCAATTTTGTGGCTCCTTTAAAGGGAAGTTGAAATATAAACATGCCTGAGTGGAAGACCCAAGACTTTTTGTCGGATCCCAGATCTTTCCCTCTGTGAAAAGAAGGAAAGCTTGTTCAGGCACCGGTATCATGGTGGGGATTACAGCTTCTGCTGACTCCGTAATAGAACCTGTGCATCTGTCCCACATCGCTGCCTGTCTGTGGCAGGAGAATTTGTCCCTCACATTACAGAAGCAGCATTGTGAAATTGGGTTTGATATCAGGGTTGTCCCCTTGAAATCTCAACTCCTATCTTCAGTTATATCACTGTCTAGCAAGGTACTACCTCTCCTTGCAAACCCTCCTTCTGTGAAATCCAGGTCATAGTCATTATCCCGATACTACTGAAGGGAGAAATGCTCCAGTGACCAAATTACCAGAAAGACAAAATCTGTTTTGGCAAGTCTCCCTTGAAATTTGTGGGTTCCTTAAACTGGTCCTGGCAAGAATATTTGAAACAAATACTATCCAAGGCAAAAAATATTTTATCTCTAATTTATCATTCTGTAATAATTCCAATCAACTTCAGTAACAGCATAGTAGTGAAAGTGATTAACGTTTCATTCTGTACCAAACAAAAACATAAATTCCTCTGAGGAAAGAATAATATTATTAATAAGTGAGAAAATGGATCTGGTGCATTTGTAGAATTTTAGGTGGCCTGAAAACTGCACACAGTGTGTACTAGGGTAACCACACAAAGGTATTGGAAAAGGGCCATTTCCTGGGCCTCTGAAAACAAAAGGACCTTTTGCAGCCACTGGCATTTGGTCAAAGTGGGCTGACTCACCATTCCGCTTTTGTAGTGTTTCACACCAGTTTTACACTTTTGCAAGTCCTCAGCGTAAGGAAGCCTTTTCTCCAGTGATTTGCCCTATTGCTTTTCCTTCAGACCCTACCAGGAAAGAAAGTGGGAAGTTCTCACTTGTCCCCCTGGCCCTAGGGGACAGTTCCCCAGCATGATGTTTGTCCTGGATGGATGCCTGCCCAAGCCACAGAGACACCAGCTGACCAAGTAGTTGGCCCGTGACGGAAGTGCATAGGCTATAACACTGCAGCTACCACAACCCAGACGTTTTGTCACTTAATGCCACTCAGCTATGCTCTTATAACAGGAGCATGTCAGAAATAGCAATAACATGTGGAGCATGAACAGGGTTTCTGAGGCCTCATGAAGTGGAACTCCATGAAGTTTGGTGTCCTATAGGCTTGTGTTCTGAGTACCATATAACCCTCTGCCCTCCAGAATAACCGCTGTCCACCCTTGGGGTTTCATGGCCATCTCTCACTGCTACAGTTTATAGCCTTCCAGAGTCCTTAATGCCACCTTCCACAGTACCTCTTTTTCCCATCTTACCCATTAATTGCTCTTTTTCTCCAGACGTTCTGTGCAGGTACATGTGCAAACAGCAGCTCTTGCCCATGTTTCCTACACAAAGGTAAGTGAGCTAAAAAACAGTTGCACAAAAAGTTTTGAGACGGCTCTTGAATAACAAAGGTGCACACAGCATGCTGGGGTAGTCAACAAAAAAGCATAAGGACAATCTGACAGATTTCACTATCGAAAATGCACATATGAAATAAATGTGAAAAAAAAACAACGTTAGAAAACCTCCTCATTTTCCATTTGCAGGTCAGCTTTGTGAGCAGGGAGTGCTGGCAAGGCCCTGTGGCACCGACTGCACCTGTGTGGTTTGAATAGTATCAGTTACAACCTGGATCTTAAAAATACAGGGTGGTGTGCATTTGTAGATTGATGGACCTGAGAGTAGGGAACTGTGGGATGCTGGGCTTGGGGATTTTTTTACACCCCATGAGCTTATGTTTTGAGTTTAAGTTTGGTAATGAAGAGGGAGGGAGGAAAGAAAGAGAAGCCAAGCCTTTCAAAGCAGCCAAGCCTCATCAAAGAATGAATAACAAACAGTCTGTGGGCTCCTGGGAGAAATTCCCACCGCTGGGGAGGGATGGAGTGGACCACAAAAGCTAGGAGGAATTTCATGAGAGCTGAGGACCAAGCATTCCCTGACAGCAAGCCTCCAGAGGTGATGAGGCACATTGATTTTGATGTCCATCACAACAAAAAATACTTGTTTCATCCATTTTGGGGAAGCAGTATAAAACTCACAGACAGAAACAACATTAGTAAGACTTCATTATGCAGTGGCGGTGAAAGTTTGACATAGCAAAAGAAATAGTACTTATTAGGTAAGGTGAAAAATGGAGTCACACCTCCAATAAGTCCCAGGTTCTTATGTGGTCTTTAAGCTTTTTTTCATGTCAAAGGGAGAAATTAATCTTTTTTAAACTATTTTTGCTCTGCAAGTTTCAGTTTTCATGAAACCAAATTGAGATAAATCTGAAAATTTATATAACTTTAAAAGAGCACTTACTAAAATATTCCTGTCATTCACAGTAATATCAAGTGCATCAACTTGTTCCACAGAGTGACCTTAACTTTTTTCACATTCCAGCAAATTTTGCACAATCCCAGGAGTCTAGGTAAAGTCCTGTGTATCATTGGCATTCTGCCCCACCACTCTGATTTCTGGCAAAGTAATACTTTCTGAATACCATGTCTGCTAATTCTTTCTTTGTGTAAGAGGTAGATGTACATATTGTCTAGTTTGTTGCAGAGAATCAGTGAAGTACACTTCTATTTGTATTTGCAGAGACAACAAAATCAAAGAAGACAGCAGCTTGGTGACTCCAACTGAGATAGTAATTAAGATAAAACAGTGATGTTTCTAGCATATTTTAAGAAGCCTAGCAAAATTAGCATAGCTTGCAGGAAACTGTGGGCTGGAAAGAGATATTCTTTAAGAGTAAACATGAAAATATTGTCTTTTTACCAAGTATGATGGAGACCTGATATATCTCTCCTGTGTTTGGGTAGGTAAGTGGGGTGGGTGAATTAAGAGGAGCTGAGAATAGAGTTTACAAGGCAGTTGGAAAATTAATAAGATCATTTTTCCAAACAAGCATTTTTTAAAATCTTGTACTTCTGTTGTTATACAAAATTTTTAGCACATCCTTTTATATTAACTAGTTCAGTTTTACGGAGAGCAGCTAACTATAAAAAGAAATAATAGCCCGAAGTGTCCTTGGAGCCATTGACTGTACATTTCTGACTATTCCCTAAGAAGATGCCCTGGATTTAAAGACTATGTGTATTAAAGCAAGTAAGAGAAGAAACAGCTTCTTTTCTGACACTTGCACTCCTTTCCCTCAGCTTGTGCAGAAGGCTGACAGCCCACCCCATTCCCATCAGTGGTATCCCACCAGCTTCCCCGGGAGTTCAGCACTGCATTTGACCTATTCTGCTGGTCTTCCTGAGCCCCTCATTTCTGAGCTGCAACACCAGCACCCACGAGAAGTCAGGTAGGAGCTGAAGGCATTTGACATTGCTGAAATATCAAGCCTCGGTTGTCAGTGTTAGCCGTTTGTCCTCCAGGTGTTTGTTTTGCTGGATGATGGTTTAATTTTTGGTTTTGTAATATGGTCTTCGTAGAGGTTATTTTACGCTTCCAGTGGAACAGCAGAAAAGTAGGTACCCTTCTTCCTTCAGAGGAGCTGTGCTGGTTTTAGCTGATGTTTGCTTATTTTAGATATCACGCTGTGGTTGTTGGTCAATGGTATGGGGCATTTGAAGATTCTCATACTCATGCATCAGCTGATTCTTCTCCAAGTGGATCTAAATTACAGGCCAAACTGTGCCTTTTTTATGACCTAGAAAGCGCTATTTGTGCATCTCATGTATTTTGTCCATTAACTGACCTCTTACATTGCGTCACCCCATTCACACCAGCTGTTGTACCCAGCACCACCTTGGGGCGGCACGGAAAACTGGCAGAAGGGAGCAGAGCTGCTGAGCAGCAGGCCCTTTGCGGCTGAGAAGCAATTTCCTTATTATTTGAAAAAGCCTGCTTGAAAAGGCTATGGGAGAGCTTACAGACAAAATGATGACATATGACATTGACTTACAGATAGATGGCCTCAAGTTGCGCCAGGGGAGGTTTAGATTGGATATTAGGAAAAATTTCTTCACCGAGAGAGCGGTCAAGCATTGGAACAGGCTGCCCAGGGAGGTGGTGGAGTCACCATCTCTGGAGGTGTTCAAAAAACGTGTGGATGTGACATTTCAGGACATGGTTTAAGGGGCATGGTGATGTTGGGTTAACAGTTGGACTTGATGATCTTGAAGGTCCTTTCCAACCTTAGTGATTCTGTGATTCTGTGATGGGGCCCGTTTGCTCTGTGTTAATTGCTGGCAAGGAGGCCTTGGGGGCAGTGGTTTGCTTTCCTCCTGCCTACCTGGTTGTTTCACAGGCAGTCTTTGGGAAGCCCACAGAAACACGCCCCATGCTAAGCCTCTGGGTGCACTCAGCTACGTGATACTGGAAATGATCTGGAGAGCAGTGCCTGCACAGTCTTGTTGCAGGCTCCCTATAGGGATGAGCAGAGCGATGTCTGGTTTGAGACCAGAAAGACACAAGACAATCAGTGGATCGATTCTCTCCCCCTATTCCCTTCCCCACTCCCTACCTCCAGTTTGACCCAGAAGAGCTTTCTGTGAAAATGAGTGTAAAAAGCTGCCCAAAAATGTTCTATTTGGGAAGATGAAAATATTGTGAGATTGCGAAAAAACCACAGTACCTCATCAGCAGTGCCCAAGGACATGGCATCCATTGCTGTAGCTGCTGCAAGTTTGATCCCCAAGTCTCACCGAAATGGTTGCTCAAAGGATGAATCAGTTACTGTTACTGGAAGTTACACTTTCCAGTATGAATCATATATTTGCCCCTCTGAGATCTCACTGGGCAATCAGGTGGAAAAGCCACTGATGCATGAGAAACAGTAGGAAATCACGGGATTGCAAAGCTCTGACCCATTTAGAGAAAATTAACTTCTTATAGCTAAAATAGGCCACCCTGAAAACAAAATGTGACACTAAACTACCAGAATAAATGGTATGCCTCAAACTAATTATTCAGACACTTCTAGCAAGTTGCTCCAGTTCCTGCTCATGTTAGCTTGTGCGTAGCGTGATTCTCCTAGTCCTTTGCTCTCTGCAGCTTCCTGAGGAGGGGACGTGGGGAGGGAGGTGCTGAGCTCTTCTCCCTGGGATCCAGTGGCAGAGTGCGTGGGAATGGTTCAAAGCTGTGACAGGGGAGGTTTAGACAGGACATTTGGAAGCATGTTGGTCAAACACTGGAACAGGCTTCCTAGAGAGGTGGTTGATGCCCCAAGCCTGTCAGTGTTTAATAGGCATTTGGACAATGTCCTTAACAACATGCTCTAACTTGGTCAGCCTTGAATACCAATTAACCTGACCACAGGCAGTTGGACTAGATGGTCATTGTAGGTCCCTCCCAACCGAAATAGTCTAGTCTAGTCTTTGCCTGTTAGCAGTAACACAGTTTTATGTGGAAATGGGCATGAGCCAGAATTTTAGATGTGAGTATTGCTGGGTTGTTAGATCATTCAAAAGAGATCTGGAAAACATTTCCCTTCTTATCTCAGCCTCTCATCTATATAATAGATGGCATCAAGTCCTTTTGGCTTTGAGCACTCTCATGTAAGAGTTGATGTTGGCCTACGATCTGGACTTTGTGACCTATTCAAGAGTAGTCAGGGGTGTGAGAAACTATCTAAATCAGAGCAGGGGAGCATCCTCGTATCTAAGTGGCAGCTGAGCAGTACCATTTGCCCAGTGAGCAAAGGGTCTTCTGGGGTGATGAAAATCTTTGTCAGCCCAACTTTCCAGCTGAAAGCCTCCAGTCCCCAGGAAGCTTACAGTGAGGTGTTGAGAATGTTCACCCAGTACGCTGCTTGTTACCTGAAATGTGGTCTGCAACAATCCAGAGCCCTGGAACAGGACAGCAGCAATACTGAAGGAGTTGTGATGAAGTCTCAGAAGTACTGAGAAGAGGCTAAGTCAGCCAAAGCTGCAAACCTCTATAGACTGGAGTGGGGAGGAGTGGCAGCAATAAGAAGGTCATGATGACAACCCCTGAAGCGTGCTGCAGCACAAAGGAGCTGTGTCAGAGAGGCTGTTGCCATGACATTTCCTTGGATAAACATCTGGAATCCTTGGACTTACTGACGTGGTGCTGCTCCAAGAGCCAAAAACTCTGTCGCTGCTTTAATTGAAACCCTGTTCCTTAAAGAGCATTCAGCACCATCTCTGCTGTGAAACTACTGATTCTTGAGTCAGCGTAGTGTCTCCAAGAGGAGACATCCTTCATATGAGATACAGTCACATGTAGTAAAGAAAAGTGGTCTTGTGGCTTAATCTGAAGTGAAGATCCTACCATAAGTGTGGCTTAATCTGAAGTGAAAATCTCTCTTGCCTTCTAGAGACTGTAATTTTGTCCTCTGGCAGGACACTTTGGAAGAATCTGACTTTAGTGGCACATAACCAAAACAACTGCCTTGGCCCCCAGGATGTGGGTGTGGGTAAGAAGCAGAACATGTTATGCTGCATACAAAGGGAAGGGCACACGATTACCTTTCTCTGCTGGGGACTCCATGAACCTGCCTTTTATTTTGCTGTGCACCCTAGGTTCAGATAAAGAAACAACAGCACAAAGCATCCGTTGATTTCAGCTCCGGCCTCCAGGAGTGTACGACCTGTTTTTCTGGGTTGTTTAGCTCTCAGAACACCAGCTCTAAAATTACCCGACTTTGCAAGTGCTTGACATCTCTGAAAACTGTGTTCTGGGGATCTGGAGTCAGAGTGTGACGCGAGTTTTATAGAAGGCACCTAATTTTGGGCTTAAAGGGCATTATCAGGCTGAATGAAATGCTGCTAGAGCCCATTAATAACTTTAGCGGTGTGTACTGTACACGTATTAATGGGGCTTTCTGGGAAGTGCATGGCTCTGCCAGCGCCACATGTGAACTGCAGCTCAGAGCCACTTGTAGGTTTGTCCCATTAGTGTTCGAAGAAGAGGAAAGCCTTGTGTGTGCTCTAAGTGGATTTAATTCAGGTGTATTGAAGAAAAAGTCAGAATTCAAAAGACCATCCACTATTAGGAGAGCAGTTTATCTTTCTCCTAAAATGCCTTCTTTATTCAAATGTTCTTTCACACTGAGGGTTCTGTGTTTCCATTACACCTTTGGTATGTGTCTCTGATTTTATCAGCTTGCCTTTAATTTCTGTCAGGGTTTGGTAAGCTGTGGACTGTTCATTTAACTCAGCAGCTTTGAAAATCATTTTGAATATTGTGTACGAGTCACTGTACCGAAGGGAAAGGGACAAAAGGGAGCGAGTGTGGAGAAAAATGGAGTTGTTAAATGTGAAAGGGGAGACAGGTGCACCCATATATATGCAGCAACCCAAGGGCTCCTGGGATAGGAGACCAGTGCTCAGGTGGTCTGCAAAGGCAGCGGCCAGCAGAGCCTGCTTTGTCATGTCCGAGTCCACAGGGCCACTTATGGGAGCATCGGGACTTGGCAGCAGGCCGGGAAAATCGGTCTGATCCCTGACTTGACTTTCAGGGAAAGGAAGAAGACAGCTTCCCTGATAGCCAGCAAGTCTTGCTCTCAGGCTCCCACAACCATAGTGATCAGAAACTTGGGAGCCCAGTAGGGCCAGCTGGAGCTTATGAGTGTTCATGCTCATATCCCTGAGGGAGGACAAACCAGAGTATTCCAAATTTCCTTTTCCTAGTGCAAAGCCTCCCTTAAAGTTTCTAGTGAGGGTTTCCTTATCTTTGAAGAAGATGTAGTGTATTTTGTGTGAATTTGGTTAACCACCACACATTGCTGGCCATCTCGCATGCTGACCCATCTGGCCAAAGTGTGTCTCTGCCTTTCTAGCTTACTACACATGCCCTTGTTCATGCTTTGATTAACCTCTAGTTAATAAATCCTCCAGTTCCCTTCCTTCTGGCCTTGCCACAAACATTTTTGTCTTCTTTAACTGAAAGGGATTTTTTATATGCATCCACTGGTCAGCCATGTTCTTCTCTTTGCAATGCTGCATCTCTTCAGATTCTGCCTCTTTCCTTCCAGCATTTTCATTTTCATTTTGCTGTGCTACTGGATGTACATAAGGCATGTCTATCTTCTATAATACCCACATTGCTGTAAGCCACTCCTTTATTCTAAGGGGGTAAAGTCTGTGGGCTAGAAATGAGCATCCTGCAGGGCGGTTTTCTGGACCTTGTTATCCCAGCCCAAACAGGGATTCAGAAGTAAACTCTGGCAGCAGAAAGCAGCTTGGCTTGTGCTGCAAGGGAGTTAAATTAGCTGATTACAGTGGCCCTTTTTCATTTGTTGAGACTCTTAGATTTCATGTTTCCATACAAGCTGTATCAACGTGTTTTTCCAGTTGCAAAATGTCTTGTATCTCCAAGCCTAATGAAAAATTCCGCTCTAACTTTTAAGCTCATAAGTAAAGAATTTTTCTTAATTATGGTAAAGAGATGGACACCGCACACAAGAAGTATTAACACGTGTCTGAGGCAGGAGGATTGCACTTGTTTCCATGGACCTCTAGGTACAGAGAGATCAATGGGAAAAGGAAGCTTAAAGACAGATGACATGACTGAAGAAAAGCTAATTGCCTGAAGCAGTTAAAGTAGGCTAAAGATGTCCATTGAAATTCTCATCCCAAGGAGATTTCACCCATGGGAAACCTTAGTCCTTAGTATGCTGTTACAAAGGGGAGAAATCTCAAGGGAGGAATTCACAGAATGACTTGTGAATCTTAATTCTACTAAACTGCCAGGACCAGATGGTGTTCATTTCAAGCTGTGAGGGATCTCAGCTCCAAAACTGGAAAGCTTCTGACAAACACATGCAATATATCCCTTAAAATAGGAGTTCTTCCTGTTGCTGTAAAAGCGTCACCAGGGAGCATCCCTTCCAGAACGCAGCCTTGGGAGTTGCAGGTGAACGTGCAATATCCTACACAGATGGGAAGCATTTCAGAGCAGTCAGAATGGAAACATATACTTAGAAAAACATAATTACATCATCTGACCAATGACACAGTTTCTGCTTAAAGTCCTCAACTGGCCTTTGAAGTTGATTGAAGTCTTTATTTAAAATATTGGGAAGAAAAATCTCATATATATCATCTCGATTTCTATGAGGTTTTGATGACGTTTGTTATGCTAGACAGGTAAATTTTTGTCCCTAAATACTGGCTAGGCATCAAATATTTTAAGTACTACCTGTTTTTCAAAATGTAGGTGACCTAACAGTGGCGTGCAAAGATCTGTGCAAAAATCCTTATGCAAAGGATTGCTCTTGTACAATTTTGTTGGTGATTTTAAGACTTAGTTGAAGATGTGGTCATTACATAACACTATCCATGTTAGGAAAAAATAGAGGACCACACAAAATCTAGAAAGATTTACTTCAGTGAACAAAATAGTAGGTACAATTTAACTTGTATACATAGGGGCTCATGTACAATAGGAAGAAAAATCTATTTTTTTCACAGATGGTAATGAATCTAAAGAAGGAAGTTTTCCTCCAGAAGCAGAGATCTAGGTTATTGACAGCAATTCAGTCTGCTTCATCTGAGCAAATAGAGAAATGAGAAAAGTCTTGCTTTATGTTCCCAGAAAATGAAAGATGTAGTTACATGCAGCAGCAATTTGAATATCCTTAAAACAAATGAAAGGAAATAATTCTGCAGAATTCAGTGCTAACAGCATATCATAAAAAGAAGGGTTTGCAAGGTCTAAAGGATTAGATCATTCTGCTGCCATTAAGAGCTTTACAGCAGACAAATTATATGACCAATATCAAACATCAAATTCTGGGTTATAAACTTCACTTCTGGGAAGTAAAATGAAGAAAAATACCTTCCATAGAATTGTACAGTAAGAGAGGCATAATTTTAGCTGGACAGAGGTTACCTTCCTCTTACACAGAAGAGTGACCTGAACTGTTAAGTTAATATGCAAGTTTGCTGTTGAATTCTGATGACCCATCTTAGGCTTTCGTATTTCTGAGGAAGAGAATGCCTGTCTGTGGGCTTGCATCCATTGCATGTGTTTCCTTCTTACACATTAGTATTTTATGGGGAATGGAAGTTCAATGAAGTCAAATGAAATTGCTGGCAATTTGAAATGTTGGCCGCCTCCTTTGCCCTTTTTATATTACGTAATGTGGTTTAAAAAAAAGAAATTGTATTTTATACTTTATAACCATGATTTCCAAAGTAAATGTAGTCCACTCTGCTAAGTGTTTTCACTGAAGTCCCAAAAGTCAGGTGTAGTTAATTTAGAGTCTGAAAGTCAACCTCAGCCTCATAGTTACAAAATTTTCCAATACACTGAATTATGTATTAATATGTAATAAAAAAATGTAAATATTTCATTCTATACAAAATTGTTTTTTAAATGAAACTGGGGAAAAAAAGAGAATAATTTCTTTCAACCACAAAAGTCATTGATGTAACTGCTGTTTGCTGTTGGGAGTCTGATTGCACTTTTACTCAGTGTATTCCCACTAGACTTGAAGAAATAGGTCTTTCCTTCTCTTTTCTTCTTTTTTTTTTTTTTTGCTTTTTTTTTTTTTTTTTGCTTTTATTTCTTGAGGGAGAATTATAAGACATTTCACAGCAGAATAGACTATTGATGTAATAACACATGTAGTGCTTCGTTAACACAAGTTTACAGACACACAACAATTACTAACATTTTTCTGGTGTTAAGTTATAACTGCTGAAATCTGATAAAGCCTTTCCAAAGCCAAATCTTTAGACACCAGATAAAATTGCTGAAAGCACTTAAGGGGTTTATAAACATGTGATGCGTCATTCTTCAAACGTTGTTTGGCATTTAGCCTTAGTTTGAAGCCACCTTTCAGAACTCCGACTTGGGCTAAAGATTTCAGATGCAGCAACATCTGTGTGTGTTCTTTTATATAAGTGTATATGCATGATATATATACATATATATACACACATGTATATGTACCTGGCAAATGTACATGGTAAATACCAGTGCACGGGCTTTAAAGAAGGGACTAGCAGGGGGACTTACCTCTGGGATTTTAGGACTGAAGGAGTCATATTTTGAAGGAGGAATTCAAGGAAAATTCTTTACATCAGTGGCATGTATATTCTGAACGTATATATGCAGTCTCTTCTCTCTCCCATTTCCCCGTAAAAACTGTGGAAGACAAAAAACTCCACAACAAACTTAAAAAGCATTAGTTACAAATTAGGTGATTATATACGAACAGTTCTGTTTGGATAGGTAGGAACGCACTGCTACTAGGCAGCAGGAGTCCCTGATGTGATCGTATATTAGCAAAAGTCTCTTGATGACTAGAAAGAATAGCAAGGTAGTGAACAGAGATTTAATTGTCACTGATTTTTTTTTTTTCCCCAAAAAGCTTTATCTTCTAGAAATTAAAATTGCTTTCTCTATCTAGGCTGAAGGTAGTGAACAGAGATTTAATTGTCACTGGATTTTTTTTTTTCCCCAAAAAGCTTTATCTTCTAGAAAGTAAAATTGCTTTCTCTAGGCTGACCTATCACTGTAAGATATCCTTGATATTCAGTCTCAGTAACTAACTTGTCTCAGTGGCTAAATTAGAAAGCACTGCAAATAAATCATGTACTATGTTCAGAGCACTTCTGTCCATCATGATCAAAAGCGTTGTGATAAAGGTAATGGATTACTCCACTCCGTGTAATCACTGCAAGCATCAGCAGCCGCAGCACCTGAGGTGACCAGCAGAAATGCAAGCCTTGACATAATCAGTTGTGACTCCGTGAGGCTGGTTTTCAGGCTATGAGGAACAGTCTGCGTGGAGCAGCTGGTCTGAGATCCTTGTTTTGTTTTGAAATTCACTCCGAAGCATTCGGCATAGCTGACAAACGAGCTCATTTTCTGGGTGCGGTTCTCCAGAGCTTGGGAAGGACAACTGCAAAGTTCTCAGGGAAAGCTGCTTCAGAGTGCTGAATATCAATGAGCTGATAAATTGTTTTGACTAGTTTGTTGGTGCCAAGGGTGCTTTTGAATGATGTGCAGCCACAGCCAAGAACTCACCTGCCATGAATGAGAATGCCATGTTTTTTGCCTAAGGTTTGCTCTGGGAGTCAGTGGGGCATCCCTCTGGATCTCAGTCAGTTGTGGGGAGAGAAGCAGCAAAAAATGAGAAAGGACGAGCAGAAATCCAAGAAACCAGTCAGGTAGTTAATCCATAACCAGGTTTTACACCACGACAAGGGAGAGAGCCAAGATGGCTCTGGATTTCTTCCAGAGGTTTCTGAAGACCAGGAATGCTGTTGCTGTTCCCTGACACAGCTGACCTGGGCCTCTGCCAGGGAAGAGGGCAGGCAGAGAAGGGCGGGCGTGTGTTTGTCTTTCCCTCCTCAGCATGAAATATGTCTTCTTTCCCTTGCCATCGGCGCTGCTCGTGACCGTGCCTGTTTGCGAGATTACCGTCTGCCCTGTGGAATGAGGAGCTTGTCCGAATCCCAAGTTTGAAGGGATGGGCTGCTGTGTAACACTTATTTTTGTTTTGCTTTGTGTTTTGTTAAGGTTTTGCGTTTCGGTGCCTATGAGGAAGTGTTCTAAATACGGCTTTTGCTTCTGTAATGGCAATGTCTGAAATGTCCCCTTCTGATTTTCATTGTGTATGGCTACAGAGTATTTCTAACTTCCTCTATTTGGTAGCCTTTAACAGGGTCTGATCTGCAGTCAAGGACTAAAAGCCTTTTGAAAATGTGGTGTCATCCTACAAATAGTCCCTTATAGGACTAGTACCTATTAAAAACAAAATGGTTTACAGTACATTTAATAACTTAGGAAAAGGAAGTGGTTCATTTTGAACTGACTTACTGCTGTTATGCGCCCAGACAGGATTTACACGGACAGGTTAAACGTGTGTGTGTATAGATATATATAACTGTATTGGTTTCAGAGCACTGAAAACATTTAAGGAAGTTGGAAAAAGACAGACTTTTTGATGCACAAAGCCCTCCTCAGCTGATACAGTTGAAATTACCTTTCCACTGCTCCCCAG
Source organism: Phaethon lepturus (assembly GCF_000687285.1). Lineage (NCBI taxonomy): Eukaryota > Metazoa > Chordata > Aves > Phaethontiformes > Phaethontidae > Phaethon > Phaethon lepturus. The sequence continues at coordinate 75,800 of NW_010558062.1, read as the reverse complement.
GGGTCTTTAACTCCTCTCAGAGTTCAGGACGTAGAGACAGCGGCCCACAAACAGTGCGATACAGGCCAGGAAGTCTTGCGCCTGCCACTGTTTCGGCGAGCGCTTGCGTGTCACACCTCATGCCAAATCAGTTGGCAAAGGGACAACCTTTGCTTGTAACAGTTGGCCGACCGCGGTTCAGAACAGCACGGCTTCCACTGCCGCCCTGTGCAAGCTGAGCTCACGCGTAGCCGGTGCCACGCCTTACCTCTAACTCACGTACGTGTTCTTCTCAGCGCTTGTCACCTATGGCGTGGATCAAGCCCCCTAAGGACAGGCGTGGACAGGCAGCGGTGTGTGGTGGCTGGCTGGGCTCCAGGGGCCGATGCTCACGGAGAGCGGTGCTTCACCAGGCTCCCCCGGGCCTTTCGGGAACGTGCATGTTGTGGCACACGTTGAGTCGACGTGTGGCTCGTGTCGAGTCTAGTCCTGTCTCCACTCCAAATCCCCGCTGTGACTCCGTCCAGCGAGGAAGACGCCAGGACTTACCTTCTGCCTCTGCTCCGGTACCAACACAACGCCCGGAGCAGGGGAGCAAATACTTCTATTAGCGTCACTCTGGAACTGAACCGTCCCTTGGGCAGAACTGCCTCTCCTGCAGTATGGGCTGGGGAAGCCCAGAGGGGTTCGAGGTTGCCTAGGAATACACAGTTTCAGGGGAATCAAAGTCGGTTGACTGTGTTGTCACTTCATGGTGGCCGAAGAGGGAATTTGGATCTGTCTGAACAGTATCTCTCTGTTAAGCAAATCATTCTGGGTGAGGTAGCGTTACTGCTCTTGTCCGGACCCAATCAGCAGGGCTCAGCAAGGCTGGCTTGCTACTTTTATCCTTGTTACACCCAGGAGGAAGAATCACTTTCTCTTTCAATAGCAGTTTCCTACAAGGGTAGCGTGCACAGTGTTCCTTACCCGTTTCTATCTGCTTAGCTAATGCGCTGGAGCGGTCTGTCTCTGGATGGTCTTAATACACGCACACTGAGGGCAAAAACAAACCTGATGCTAACGACGGCGCTATGTTGAATGGAGATCAAAGCTGCTGCGGATCACTTGATCAAATGCAAGCTGAACTTAATGCATTGAAGTGTGCCTCAAAAACTCTGCAAAGACCCTTCTAGAGTCCGTTTTAGCAAATGGGGGAGAGATGTCTTAGATTACCAATGCCACTAGTGACGGCAAAATTTTTCTGGCCAGACTGCACTGCAGAAACTGTTGCCCTACTCATTGCTGCTCAAGTAACTAATTTGACATTCAGCAACTCTTTGAAAGGAGGCAAGCTTAGAAGTGTTGATTTCTACTACGAGCTAAGCAGGATGGTGAACAGCACTACCAGATATGTGAAAATCACCGGGAAAATTGTTTTCTGTGAATATTTAGACCTCTGAGAAGGACTCTCATAGACATGCTCTGTTCCATACACTTACCTTGCTAGAAGCTATATGGGAGGCACACCTGGCTTCATCACCTCCATGGCGTGGGCCCAGCTGTGATCTGGAAGCAGTGTTCTTCTGTAAGCAAAGACAGTTGCTTCTGCTATCAGCCACACCTGGTCATTAGTGAGCATTTTTGTAGTGGTTAACTGTAAGGTACTGAAGTTTATTTAGTGACAGCAATGCTTAATGTAGGATTGCTTCAGAGTCAGAAGTTCATCATTACTGGCTAGAACAGGGGTGAATCAGGTAGTCTTGTGTTTCCAGAGAGGGGCACCTAGTGTTAACCAGAGTGTTAAAGGTGTAGAAGAAAGGGGAGTTAGGGGAGGAGAGAACTGGGAGGAAGAAAAGCACTTTGAGTTTATTCCCTGTATTACAGGCAACGTTCATGAAATATCCAGCGCTTGAACTCTGAGTACGTGGTCAGAATTTCCTCTCACTTCTGAATGACCTACTGCGCAAACATTGGCTTGTTGACGTATAATAGCTGCCTTCAAACAGGATATTATTCAGCACTCTAAAATAATCTAAACCTCATTTGAAATAGCCAGGTTAATCCCTATCACCTGTGAGTGAGGAATAAAAAATAAATTATTCACAACCCCTTGCTTCCCTAGTAAAGTCCCACAGATTTTTGCAACTGTTAATGTGGCTGGAATCAATTAAACTGCTGTGCCATTCCTTTAGGGTCTTAAAGTATTTAAATTTTAAGTTTGGGCTTAAACACAGACAGTGGTATACTTTTCCCCGTATTAATTCACAGCACTGCGAGGGCTGTGTTTTAGGGTGTTTTGGACCAATAAAGACTTTTTTAGAAAATAAACCCAGAAAGGAGACAATATTTCCATTTAAAGAAGAGGCCTTGGTTCTGTGGGGTTTGACTTTGGCTTAAATTGTACCAAGCGAGCTGGTATGAATGATGAGATATGGATGGATATACAAAGCTTACTGGCAAGAAACAATTGCATCTGGTTAGTTTATAAGAGATAAAGGCAACATAGCTCGTACCTGTACAATACCGAAATCCTTGGGACATGAGGCAATATTAACTGGGCCTATTTCAGTTAAAAATGCAATTCTTTACCTTTAAAGAAATGGCGAACAGAAATGTGTTACTGAGCAAAATGGCCACCCCTGGTATTCCCCCTGCACTGTCATCGGGGCCGGGTCACCCACAGCCAGGTTTTCCACCTGCCAACTGTTAAGTGCCTCTTCCCATAAACTGCATAAACCCTTTGGAAAGACACGTCCTCAGAACCTGTTTTTCATCTTTTTGGTGTGGGAGGCAGGAGACAGGAGTGTGCTAGGAAAACATCTTCCTGAATAGGAAGGGCTGAATGGTCAATCATTTCCCCAAAAAGGGGTGGAGAGGTGGGGGAAACAGTTCGCTTTGTAGTTAGAGGCAATAGAAGTTCACACAATTTTTCCTTTGAGATTTTCCCTCCTTTTTGGAGGTGACTGCACAAGCTGATTGACCTCTCTGACATGACATGTGCTGGAGAACTGGCATACTTAGCAGTGTCAGCCCTTCTCTTGGGCACGTTCAGTAACTTCACAGTTACCGAGAGGGTCTCCGCTAAACCATCCTTTTGTCATGAGGGGAAAATACTTCCCAGGCAGTCCTCTGAGGCCGCTTCGCCTACTACTGGCTTTTCTCCACCATTCCCGACCTCCCTGCTTCCATCTGTTCTCCAAACTGTGCTTTTGAGAGGTGAAAGGGGATACTTTTGTCTGTGTATTTTGCTGTCAGTGATCACAGTAACAGCTAATCCCACAGCATTTAAAACATGATGATGCCAGTTGTACATTTAACAGCCTTCAAAGCCACTATTAGGACATTTCTTTTGCCAACGAAAAGAATATAAATGCTTGTCAGACAGCTTTGGAGTCAGGTGTGTAACATGCTGGATCCGAAAAGAAAGCGTTTCATTTTCAGCCCTGTCAGCCAACAAAGCTGTGCTGAGCTTTTCCAGTCCTCCATATCCCAGAAGGGTATTACACTGAGCTAGCGACTGGCCTCGGAGAAGGAAGGAGTGAAACCCAAGAGCAGAGACTGACACTTTGCATGACCCCGGCTCGACGGAGCAGCTAGCATGGATCAGCCCTGCCAATAGCTGCAAATGGGTTCCTCTGGAGCCAGCTTCTCGTTTCATGTGTCATGTAAGATTATAACCATAACTAAACTAAACTAAACTCCAAGAAGTTAGGATTTTTTGAAACACCTTTGATTTGCTCCTTTACCCTATGAAACCCTATTGCTGTTACCACTGGAGAGAATCCAGCAGTTGTCTGAGTGAGAGTTTTTACTTATTTTCTAATTTATTCCTAATCATCTTAATTTCCTTTGGTTTGTTTTGAGAGGGGAACGGAAAGTAATGCTCACAGGCACCAAAGCACCTCAGTTTCTGGAGGGCCAAATAATTTCCATGACTCCTGTTACTCCTTTTGGAGGAGCACAAACGAGGAAGATTGCTGGGGGAGAGGGGTTCTGGCCACGTAGCCCATGTGCTACCAGAATAGACAGCAGACAGCAAGAAAGCAAGACAGAGCAGTGGGCAGCTGTCACAGATGTTGGCCTTTTATGAGGGAGAGTAGTGAGTGGACTGAAAGAGAAAAGCAGTGTGTTTTGTGATGGTGAGAGAGGGAGGACACGGATGGGAACATAATAATGAACATAAATGTGGGCAGCAAGGTGGCAGCTTTGGGTAAGCAAGGGAAAGGACTGGGAGGTGGGATTGTCTGGTCAAGAAAAGGTGGCTTTCATTGGAGCTGTCTTTTAGTGCTGTTGGAGCCAAGTCACCCTAGCAGGTTTTCTCCTCAAAATTTCAAAGCTTCCCCATTTACAATTCCGCAAGAAAGTTATCTCACAGAGACACCAAGGCTTCCTGAGTAGTGGCACTCACCTGCCAGAACTCCTGCCTTCTCTAGTCTTTCAGTCAGTGTACTGGTCTGCTTATCCCGTGGTCCATACTTGAGAAAGACTTGACCCCTTTCAATGTGTCAAGCAACACTCCTAGATTTGATAACTGATCCCCCCAAATACATATTGTCCAGATGTTTTTCTGTAATGCATTGTGGTGTTGCACATGATATAAAACTGAAAAAGTGGCTGCTGGTCTCTCAAGGTCTTGACTCAGTCACTTTACTCCAAATTGTCCCTCTTGCATTAGTCTGTACTGATGGCTTCCATGCAGGGAAAGCCTCTTCATCAGATACATCAACTGCAGAAGCTGGGTGTTAGCTCCTGTCCCTTGCTAACAGACCACAGCTAGAAGGGCATGGAGTGTTAGGTCTGTGTGCAGCTGGAGCTATAAACAGCATAAATTATAGACTTACAGATGGATTAAAGTGATGTTTGCCCTCATCTTATGGTGCAGTGTTCAAACACGGCTTAGCTAGATCATGGGCTGCCTGCCTGGGTTCTTACAGCTTCTGCTTCAGGGTCCTCCAGCACATCGGCAGTGTTTGTACTGTTTCTGCCTGGACTTTATACATAGAATCAGAATCATTTGGGTTGGAAGGGACCTTTAAAGGCCATCTAGTCCAAGCCCCCTGCAATGAGCAGGGACATCTTCAACTAGATGAGGTTGCTCAGAGCCCCATCCAACCTGACCTTGAATGCTTCCAGGGATGGGGCAGCTACCACCTCTCTGGGCAACCTGTGCCAGAGTTTCACCACCCTCATTGTCAAAAGTTTCTTCCTTCTATTTAGTCTAAATTTGTGCTCTTTTAGTTCATAACCATCTAAAAAAAGTCCTATCGCAACAGGCCCTGCTAAAAAGTCTGTCTCCACCTTTCTCATAAGCCCACTATAAGCACTGGCAGGCTGCAAGAAGGTCTCCCCAGAGCCTTCTCTTCTCCAGGCTGAACAACCCCAACTCTCTCAGCCTGTCCTCACAGGAGAGGTGTTCCATCCCTCTGAGCATTTTTGTGGCCCTCCTCTGGACGCTGCTCCAACAGGTCCATGTCTTTCCTGTGCTGAGGGCTCCAGAGCTGGACACGGGACTCCAGGTGGGGTCTCACCAAAGCGGAGTAGAGGGTCAGAATCCCCCCTACCTCAACCTGCTGGCCACGCTGTTTTGGACAGCCTGTCCTCACAGGAGAGGTGTTCCATCCCTCTGAGCATTTTTGTGGCCCTCCTCTGGACGCTGCTCCAACAGGTCCATGTCTTTCCTGTGCTGAGGGCTCCAGAGCTGGACACGGGACTCCAGGTGGGGTCTCACCAAAGCGGAGTAGAGGGTCAGAATCCCCCCTACCTCAACCTGCTGGCCACGCTGTTTTGGATGCATCCCAGGATGTGGTTGGCCTTCTGGGCTGTGAGCACACATTTCCTGCTCATGTCCAGCTTTTCATCCACCAGTCCCCCCAGGTCCTTCTCAGCAGAGCTGCTCTCAATCCCTTCATCCCCCAACCTGTATTGATACCAGGGGTTGCCCCAACCCAGGTGCAGGACCCTGCACTTGGCCTTGTTGAACCTCATGAGGTTGACATGGGCCCACTCCTCAAGCTTGTCCAGGTCCTTCTGGATGGCATCCCATCCCTCAGGCATGTCAACCACACCACTCAGCTTAGTGTCATCTGCAAACTTGCTGAAGGTGCACTCAATCCCACTATGTCATTGGTGAAGATATTAAACAGTACTGATACCAATACGGACCCCTGAGGGACACCGCTCGTCACAGTTCTCCATCTGGACACGGAGCCGTTGACCACTATCCTCTGGATGCGACCATCCAACCAATTCCTCATCCACCCAACAGTCCACCCATCAAATCTGCATCTCTACAATTTACAGAGAAGGATGTCGTGTCAAAGGTCTTACAGAAGTCCAGACAGACAACATTGGTAGCTCTTCCCTTGTCCACTGATGTGATCGCTCCATCATAGAAGGCCACTAGGTTGGTCAGGCAGCACTTGCCCTTGGTGAAGCCATGCTGGCTGTTTCAAATCACCTCCCTATCCTCCATGTGCCTTAGCATAGCTTCTAGGAGGATCTGTTCCATGATCTTCCAAGGCACAGAAGTGAGGCTGACAGGTCAGTAGTTCCCACTGTCCTCCTTGCTACCTTTTTTAAAAATAAGTGCAAGGTTTCCCTTTTTCCAGTCTCCAGAGACTTCACCTGACTGCCATGACTTTTCAAATGTGATGGGGAGTTGCTTGATAACTGTATCAGTGAATTACCTCAGGGCTCTGAAATGCATCTCACCAGGTCCCCTCAGACTTTTGTACGTTTGATCCTGAAATCGAACCTGATCTTCTTTTACAGTGGGAGGGACTTTGCTCCTCCAGTCCTCATCTTGCAGTCCATCCCCTCGAGAGGTGTGGGAAGAGAGGTTGCCAGCGAAGACTGAGGCAAAGAAGTTGTTGAGTACTTCAGCCTTCTCCTCATCCGTTGCTACCAATCTGCCAGTCTTGCTCATCAAGGGGGATATTCTTTCTTTGACCTTCCTTTTCTGGCTGACATAACCCGCAGAAGCCTTTCTTGTTATTCTTTGCATCCTTTGCCAAGTTCAGCTCCAGCCATGCCTTGGCGCTCCTGACCCCATCCCTACACAACTGGGCAGCATCCCTGTACTCATCCCAGGATACCTGTCCCTGCTTCCCCTGTCTGTGCATTTCCTTCTGGCCCTTTAGTTTGCCCAGCAGGTCTCCACTCAGCCATGCTGGCCTCTTGCCTTCCTTTCCTGATTTCTTACACCTGCGGACTGAGAGCTCTTATGCTGTGTGGAAAGCATCCTTAAAGATCTGCCAGCTCTGTTCTGCTCCCTTGTCCCTGAGGGCAGTTTCCCAGGGCGTTCTATTGACCAATTGACCAATTGACGTCCCCCAGCAGGACAGGAGCCTGTGAGCACAATGCCTCCTGTAGCTGGAGTAGGAAGGCTTCATCAATAGGCCACCCCATAAAACTGTTCTCTTTGGTTTTGGGATGTTTTTAAAATTTTCTTTTATATTCCTAAGGGGTTAGTTTTGTCATTGTTTTTAACCAAGCTTCCTGAAGGTAAAAATTCTGCTTTTATTAGGGCAAATGCCAGGACGACATCCTGACAACTTGAAAGCTCATCTGTTTATTACGGATTCTTCTAGCACAAACCCATTTTAAAGAGTGGGGAGACTGGCGAGAGTAGCTGTCTTTAATTTTGTCAGCTGCAGAATCCCGTTGCAGAGACGTGGTAACAGGTAAGGCGCAACAAGGGAGGGAAATCTGGGTGGGGTTTTAGCTGTTTCCAGGTACCGTATAACTGGCAATTCCAGATACTGTTTGCAGCAACTGCTTAAGGGTGACAGCTATGATGCCACCATGGTGAATGAAAGCAGATGTATCTAATCATAAAGCTGCTATGTCTCCTACAGGAAGGTGACCACAAACACCAGAACTTCTTTCTAAGCATGGTATACTAGTAAGAGACATTTAATACTGGGGGTTCTTTTTACTTAATTCAACAACAGTTGTTATCAGTTAACAGCCATTTTAAGAGACTTGTTTTAAGGTTGGTTTGTTTTTTTTTTTATTTCACTATGTTCCTCCTATGCCTATGTAGCTGAAGAGGAGAATGTAATGGAATTGATTTTCTAGCATATTTTAGGCTGAGAAACACAGCAAGTGGAAGAAGCACGTGTATGCACTTGTACCTGGAAATTAGATAGGCTATTTCTCAGCTGGCTCTGGTTAATAACTAAACCCAATAAAATGATAGGGACAGGGGTATATTGTGAATGACCTCCTCCTGACTGGAGGTCACGTTTTCTGCTCCATATACGTTCCTCAATAAAGGCATATTGCACATTAAAAGGCCTGTGTTTGTGTGAATTTCGGGAGGTCAACACTGGCATGGATTACAGATTTTTAAATACAGCCATCCCTATAAACAAACAAACTGAAAATTTTATTGAGAGAAAACTCGTTTGATGATAGGTATGGTACCAAACCTCTGTTGTAAGGACACTTGAATTCATTCAAATGATCAAGGAATAATGAACGTTGTTTAAATGCATAGAAGAAGCATGCTTTTAAAAACACTACACACAAGGTGCTTCCGAGTGCTGCCGCTAAGACTACAGACTGTGAGTCAGGGAACATCTGATTGCTCATTAAAATGTCAAGAAAGGAAGAAGAGGAATGATAAGACAAGAAAGAGTGGGTCCACAGTTGCTTTGCTTAGCCCTTAGGAGGAAAACTCTTTAGTGTGTTGTTCTAAAAAAGCTTTCAAGGGAAGAACTGACCTCATTTGTGACCTCTGTGACCCTCAGTGATAATCACAGGGCTCTGCTCCTTCAATCCGCTTAAAAGGTAGCAAAGGCTTGCTCTTGTAAAAGCCCGGGAGAAAAACTTCTTTTTTTTTTTTGTTTGTGCAAAACAACACGAATGGTGATGTGTCACTCCCTGAGGGATGAGGTGTTGATACAAGCACCTATCTACATCGCTGCTTAGCAGAGTGCTGAGGGAGTTGACATCATATTCGCATGCTTAAAATGGGAACTCAGTCTTGTGTGGAGCTAAAAACATACACTCTACATTCCATAGTTCTTTGGGATTAAAATTAAGCATGGCCTGCAATTTATAATTTATGGCCATGTTCCAGTAAACAGTTTGCAGTATTTAATCTAAAAACCAGGTATTAACAAGAATATTAAAAGGGAGGAGGGAGTCTTAAAATTACTATTGCAGTGTTAGCTTTCATTAAAGTAACACAGCTAGAGTTACAGTGCTAACAACAATAAAATAGGTAAGCAATTAGAAAAAAATCACGCCAGCATTGTCTGTCCTGGGGTTATATATGTGTATGTTTGTGATGGGTTGACCTTAATTCTATTTTTGACCTTTTACAAATTAAAAAATTTGCTCATCCAAATATCCCCCCAAAAGGCCACGATTTCCAAAAAGTTAAAGTTACAAGTCTCTCTGAATGACTGCAGCTGACCCTGTCTCCATCACAGAAAAAAGTAATCAATAGCCAAACACCTACAGACCACGATCTGTGAGCTGGGAGGAGGGTTTATGGAGTCAACCCCACTCTTTCATGAGCTTGTATTCTGGTGGGCTCCCTCAGTTTCGTATTGAGAATGAGAGCCATAACCAACTGCTCTCTGGGCTGGCCTGTGTAGAGCTAAGATTTTATACACTGAAATTAAAGTGAGCGCATCATTCTGAACATGGTGTGTCCCTTTTTTGCTTCTACTCCATTGCAGTTATGCTGGTGAGACTTAGCTACCGGTGAGACTTAGCTACCGTAAGCTGCAGGTTGCTTCCCATAGTCTGAGGACAATTTAGTCATTTACTGGCGTAATGGAGCTTAAACAGAGGATTCAGTCTTTTAAAGTTGAAGCTTGATAGCACTGAGCACTTTCATTTCCTCCTTTCAAATGTACGATCAGTGCTCAAAAGCCCTTTGTGGGAAATTCTTCATCCCTTTTTATGTGATCCTAGTAAGAAGATCCTAGCCTGAGTCTGTTGTCAAATTACTATACGAGAGATGTGATTTCGTCTACGTAATTTGTGTGCCTGCAAGAAATCATTTTCCTAGGAGTACCAGAGGCAGTTCTAGGCAGCCATACCTTAAGGCCTGTGCTCTCTAATTTAAAGATAAAGAAAAAAGGCAGGTGGCAATTCGTGCCTTAAAGCTAGTACTTCAAAGGACAGAGAGAAACCTTTAGTGTCCTAAGTCTCTCAGGACTCATCCCTTTCTACAACACCATGTGTTTACTCTTTAAATATCTTTTACTTTATACGTATAAATATATGTAAGTTTGTACACATATATTTGCACCAAAGGATGCTGAAAGGATGAAGGTCGGTGGACTTTCAGATAATGAAACTATAAAATGACCATAACATCTAGCATTCACATTGTCACCATCTCAAAGTCAAAAATATGTACAAGAAAACAAACCAAAAATGCTGCACATTTCTCTCAGTCTTGGCTCAAAAACTAGCTCTGGAGTTTTTCAAAGGCTTCTATTAATAAAAAGTTTACTTAGCTTTTTCTTCTTCTAGTGAGTTCTTATTTCTTAATGGTTTTATCTTAAGAGGTAGCTGTTAGAGAGCCTCCACCACCCTTCTCCTCTGGGAAAAGAGATGACTGCAACCTGAACTTCCAGCCCCATCTCGTTACCAAGCGCTAGGCGTTGTGAAATGAGCCGCGTACATTTATGGAGCTTTGGAAGGGCGCACAAGTAGAAATTATGCAGCTGAGTGAATTCAGAGAAACAGCTCTGCTGAAGTGAGCCCGAGCCCCAGTCTTGATTCAGTCCTGCTGATACGTGGGGCAGGAGCAGGGGTCTGGGCCAGGCAAGACCCCTCCGTCCCAAGCATCGCCCGACTGCAGCTCCAGTGTGTTGCTGGGTAGGAGCCCATCGCCGCACGAGGCTGTTGCTGCTGTTCTGCGGCAAAAGCACTCCCGTCTCCGTCCAGAGAGCATAGCACGCGGGTTAGCCTTAGTATTTGCAGCGATCTAGCTGTTCAAACCTTGGCTGCAAGGGCTCCGGGAGGAATTAGCTGGGCTGGGTGTGATGCTTGCCTGCCTGTGACCCATAAACTGCAGCCTCAGCACTCCTGCAGCCCTCAAAGCTAGAAATCACCGTATCTGCTTCTAATGAATGCAGGCTCTGTCCACACTTGGCAGGTTTCTTCAGCTCTGCCGGTTAGACTATAATAAAAGATATTATCTCTCCCTATGAGTTTTACCTTGCTTATATGCTGCGATTATCACAGCCCTGCCACTTGGAGGTCAGACAGAGTAACTCTTTGAGATTAGGTGAAGCTGTGGTGATATCAGAAGAAATAACTTGAGGATTACGCTCTAAAACCAATAGAAATTTTAAAGCCAGGGAGTGGGTAGTTGACAGGGCTTTGCAGTCCCCAAGTGTGGTCTGTTTTCATTTAGTGACACAGGGTTTCCTACCAGTGAACCCCTTTGGCATCACGCTACGCAGTGTTCCTTCCTGGGGTGTGTGCTGTGCCTGGCCTTGGGCAGGGGCAGTTGCTTATTTTATAAAAACCTGCCTATTTTTGCTGGACTTTGAAGCAAGCCAGTCTTCTTAGAACCATACCAGCATGACCTCTTTAAAGCACTTCTGTGGACCGAGTGGGATTTTGAAAGCTATTGTGTGCATTTCTTGCATGGATTTCACCTCTCTCCACTTCTTACTTGCTAAATCGTAACAAATTGGGGATTGTATTTCATACTCTTTACTGACACAGTCATATTTTCAAAAGCTGTTTATTTTTAACATAAACAGATGAAACAACCTGCCTTGCTTTTTCATATCTACAACCTGCCCCCCCCATGTTTGCAAAACACTGCAGCAGCCTAACAAAATACCGTGTGTGCCGTTTCCTGCTGTGACCCGAAATACTCGCTCACGTGCTCTAGCCCAGCCATGATAGTTTGCTGCTTTTGGCTATAAGCGGTGGACGCTTTATTGCACTTAACTGTTATATTCTGTATATGCACATTATCCTATCCACATTCCCTGCCAAGGCAGTTTCCTCTTGCAAAACTTCCTTCGTCATTCTCCCACATCTTTTCCTTTTTTTTTTTTTTTGTTTCCTTTTATCCAGCACTGTTATCCGGTGTTTTGAAAAGCAAAACCAGCCCATTGCTTGTAAACCTTTCTTTCTTTTTCTTTTCTGGTACACCTCTGTTGGATTTAATATTTGTAAGTAAGTCCTCATTTCCTAAGTTTTATTTGTCATATTTAATTTCTGAAATACCCATGGTGCATGTCTCTTCCAGATGCCATGTGCTATTTGTGTTATTTTTACACTGCAGTCTTGTTCAATATATTTCTCACTTCTGTCTTTGTCCACTTGATCTTTAGTAAAAAACAGTGGTTTGCAAGCATGACAGTAAAGATTCAGCTAAATGCGTGGTATTATCTGACTAAGAAATGGCTGGATTTCCAGGCATATTCTTCCATTAGGCAGTAATGAAAGACTTTTACATATCCTGGTAAAAGTCCTTATAGTACAATATGTCCTATAAATGGCATCCTGCTTTTCCAGTCCATGCCGATATTTGTTGTCCATCAAAAAAATAAAACAACCAACAACACAGAAAACCCAAAAGGAAATCAAAACCAGCTCTCAGTGAGTTTAATGCAAGTTAGCAGTAATCAAATCTCATACAGTGCAACAACTTGTAATGTCTGCTTTAGGATATGAAATTTTTTGCAGGAGTGCTTTCTTTTGAATTGAGTTAAGCAATAAAAAAGGAGTTGGTGGAGAAAATCATTTGCCCTGTTACAGTGAGTCGCCGAGGTCTAAGCCATGTTCAGTGTTCAGAGTCTTCTGCATGGGGAAGGGTGCGGGAGGACTGTCTGGACTGGGAGTTGCATGCTTTCTTGGGGGTGGTCAGACATCAGGTTTCGTTGGTGTCTCTCCAATGCTCTCCATTTCTTTACATTTATTGATACAGTTCTTTGAGTTAACAAAACAAAACCCATACCTCAAACTTTTTATATGTGTTACAAAGCTGCTGGAGTACATCGTGTCCATCAAGCACGTGTAATAAGTAAGGCAAGGAGGGGAGAAGAAGAGAGAGGGAGGTGTCATCACAAATACATTTCAAATTTGTCTATTAACATGTAAAATATTTTGAGAGATTTGTAATAAGCGTGCAGACTGAAAAGTCAAACAACCCATTAGAAAAACTTTGAAATATTTTGTAAAAAACTTAGGAGCTTGAGTTTGTAAGTGGTGGGAAAGTTAATCTTGTACCAGCTTGCAATTGATTGCAGAGCAATGGTGTTACTAAATCTGTAGGTGTAAGTCAACGGGAATGATATGGATGTTGCACTTGCCAGAACTGTTTTACTAATGAATTCTGAGCAGAAAATAGATTATTTTGTAACACACAAGCCCTCTGCAACTTTAGTTAAGCAGTAAAACCAGGGATCCACGAAAGGAATGACTGAATCACAGCCACCGTGCACCCTGTGTCATTTGCACTGGTGGTCAATCAGAACAAAAATGTCACAGTTTGGATTATTCTCTCCAGTTCTCAGAGCTGCAGCAAGTAACACAGGGTGCAATACACCAGCACTTTCTACACCAGACGTTTAGATTCATTACACCTTGCCTGTGAACTGTGCTTGATCTTGGAAAGGGGATCCGTGATTCCGGATCCCTGCTTCCAGAGAGGTGAGGTGCCCTAGGAAATAAAATTAGAGTTCCCTGTTCACCAGCTTTGTCCCATTCAGTTACGGGGATCAAGAGAAGGCAAATGAAGTGTCTTTCTTTTGGTCTGTGCTGCACAGCCCAACCAGACGTGCAAGGAGATCGAAGCCCCTGACTAGCAAAACTTTTGCTGGCCTTACTGGCAGAAGAGGCAGAAGAGAGGCACGCCACGCAAGCGGCATTGCACTGACCTCAGCGAGACCTGGGGTCACAGGAGAAATCTGCAGAACAAGGCTGAAAGTCAGCACATCCCTGCCCTATACTGTGGGGCTTATGCGTGGCGGGGGTGACAGTGGCTGTAGGACAGGCTGATATACTGTTCGCTTGCCAGGTATCTACAGATGTTGTAAAACTTCAAGGCTTCTGGGTTTCATTCCAAATTACCTGTCACATGTCTCAGTGCACAATTTACAGTTATTGACAGGTTCTTCATGGGAGAGCTGAGTAGGAACTAGAAGTGACTTGCGAGGACAAGAGCAGTTTCTCCTCGCCAGAGCCCAGGTCACGAGCAAGGCAGCAAGAGGAGAAGCAAGCGGCCGCAGCCCGAGTGGCCCTGCCCGCTCCCGAGTGACCGGGCAGCTGGCTCCCGGCTGCTCCTTCCTCCTTCATCACCCCACGCTTCCACAGAAAAATAATTTCATACAAATTTTAGAGGAACATCCAGTTAATCAAAACACAGCAGGCTGCCAGTGCAGCCCGAGCAGAACGGTGCTATCACACACCATGGCATTTTCAATTCTGCTGCTTCATCCTCTTGACAGAGATATTAACAAAAAGAGGAAACGGGCTATTACCGTGACAAAGGCTTTGACAGCACATGGAAAATGGCACGTTAACTCATCATCTGGCAGGCTGAAGCTGGCTGGCGAGAGCTATGCTCCCCACTCTGTACAACTCACGGCCCTCAAAATCTTCCTCGCCGCTGTGTGGGCTTGTCTGCTGTGGAGCGGGGCACGTTTTTCCATGCAGCGACACATACACACCTGAGCACTTAGGCATAGCGGCCAAGTCCCTACTTTTAATAGCACAGGCTATTAAAAAGATCATCTCAGTCTGTTTTATTTCAGCTCTCAAACCCCCCCAGGTTACATCCACTGATGTATGTATGTATCAAGCAAATGAAAAGTTGCGCTCTATTTAATGGACAGGGGAGTACTTTTATTTTAACAGGGAGTCAGCTTGCGCTGTACGCGTAGAAGCACTGTCACCTGCTTTTATTGTGAGCAGATGTCGGAGTGTGTTTGACTTGGAAAAACCCATGAGACTCAGAATTAGCTACATTAATAGAGGTCATTTGGTAAACCGGGGAATATTTTAGTTATTTCAAGATCCAATCCAGATTGCGACAAATAAGGATCAGTTTTCTCTGGGAGTCTAAGAAAGCTCTAGAAGAAGCCCTGTTTGTTTCTCCCTGTTTGAGACCCGCTAATGGTCGGTGTTTGGGAGGCCGCTGTGTTTGCTCCCTGCCATTTCCATGCCGTGGGTTGTGTGCTTGTCGCAGTAGCACGCCGTAGTTAGTCCTGACATGATGTGTTTGGGTACAGGTGCACTGGGTAGCACTGTCCGCCCATGATCTCTCTGTCAAACCTCTGTTGTTAAACTAACCAAAAGATGAGCAATTACAGCTTTGGATGGTACTCTAGCCATTTTTCAGTTATTACTTTAATTGCTGTTGCTGTTCTCTACAGTCCAATATCCCAAGTAATTTTCCTGGTCTCCTCTCTCCCAGTCCATGTAGGTCCTGAATCCGTTAAGCCAGGAGCTGCCTTTCAGCCCACGGACATAACTGGGTTCATTGTGCTCTTCAACAGTGTGAATAGTAACACAGAGACAACTTTTGTATGAAGGTGTAACATCTTCTGTTACATCAGGTGATCTAAATGGAAAAGGTAGACAAGCCTTGGGATTGTTTTATCAGGTCTGACAAAGCAACAGCAAAAATCCCCAAAAGGTTTATATATTCATGTTAATTGGAGGGTGTCCGGCTACCCAGTCTTTTTAACTGATTTTTCTGGAAAACAGAATAAATGTAAGCAACTGGTAAGCCTCTTCTTTGTTGTTTTCCCTTAGTAACTGAAATTGGCTTCATTAAGTCAATCCACACCCAGGCTGCTGGCCAGGCCCTCTTCCCCCACCCTGTATTTCTGCTTCCTCCACTATGCAGGCACTGGTGCAGAGATGGACATCTTGAGACCTGGTTCAAGGAGCTGATCTGTCTCAAAACAAATCACTGGCCCCCGGGTGCTTGTTCCTGACCCCAGCATAGCCCCATGCTAATGCCAGCAGAAATATTTCTGTGGCCATCCAGTGGACCAAGTTGGGAAACTGATCCAGCTGAAAAATAATCAAGAAAACATACTGTATTTTCTCCCAGCTGAATCAGTTTCCTAAATTGATGTGCCATGCTGCTGCGAGAATACAGTTACAGGCAGAACAGTGCAGGGGCAGAGATCACTAGAGAAAAGGACAAAGTGAACCTGAAGACATGCAGGTTGAGCTGTGTCCTTGGAGCTAGAAGCAGATCTAGGCTTGGGGAGAAAGTAGGGCAGTGCGACGGCGCTGGCTCATCCCGGGACGAGAGGGAACTCTCCCACAGCAGCTCTGTGAGCGGACACAGATCTCGTTGGGAGACCCAATAATAGTTACACGTTCTGACAGGAGGTCTTCAGAGCAGCTGTGGTGGCTGCGAAGGGAGAGGTGGTGATCTCAATTAGATCTCCAAGTGACATTGCCTTGTCTCCATGTCACCGCCTGGGACTCACAACGGTGGGCTTGGGGAATTAGATGTATTAGGACTCCTGCGAGGAAGGATGCCGTGCCGTGGCTCCCCGCTGCAGCCAGCCAGTGGCTTTTCTGCTGTCCCTGAGGTGTGAGGGGGGAGCTGCTGTTTCTTGCTGGGACAACAAGCAAGCTGCTGTTGGTTTCAGTGCGCTTTCTTAGGCTGTGAAACAAAGGGGAGAGAGAGGGAACACCATCAGAGAAAGTTTTTGTGAGCACAAGGAGTAGGAACAGCCTTTGCTACAGGTGGGAGGAAATGCTTCGATCTAGAGAGGAGTTTGTCTCTGGCATTAAGGTCCGATGTGGGGCCACCACCTCCCCATGCTCTGCAGGGCAGCACAGGGTGGCAGGTGCATAGGTGCTGGCCACGGGGTGCCCAAAAGGAGCTCCCGAGCTTTCCATCAGCCCTTGCGGGGAGCCTGGGCTTGCTGCATTTCTGGAAAAGGAACTGAGTGGCTGAAAACTAGGTCTCACCTTCTTTTGGCAGCTGTGCTGACTGCCAGCATTGTCCTCTTAGTATCACCCTACTCCACCCAGGCACAACTGCGGTTGAGGCAACAACATCCAACCTAACAATCAGAAAGCTCCAGCTCCCTGTTCTTAAAAAAAAAAAACAAAAACCAGAAAGGATAGAGCTAAGGCTTGGCTTTTAAAGTTTTTTCAGAATGTCACTCCCAACAAGAAGAGGAAGTTTAACTCAGAGGTAAATAATGTTAATGATTGCACAATTATATGAATAACAAATTAGGAGCCCGTAAGATGTGTTATAATGTGAATGTTTATCTGGAAAGTATGTCAGGATCTTACAGGAAATCTGTCTATGGCAGAGTATTTTCCCAGACTGCTAAAATTCAAGAGATGAGATAATTAATAGCGTTTTCTTTTTATCTAGCATTTACTTATACCATGAAAATAAAATATGGCACAGACAATATTGACTGTTCAGAAATATAGCTACAGCCATCAATATAGTAAGATAGATTGGTAGGAAACTTCTCCTTTCTTGAATGTGTACTTTGAGTGGCTGCATTTTGCAAAATAAATATTTTTTTTAATGATGTTGACACTCAGATGGTCACAGTGAAGCTTCAGCATGAATGTCTTCCGGAGATGAATGAAGCTGCTTATGATTCAGAACCCTCATTTCAGCATATGATAGGTGCTGTTTTCAGACA
>NW_010558062.1:0-58175 GCF_000687285.1 Phaethon lepturus | reverse complement strand
CTTTCTCACAATAAAGATTTTCCTCACAAGCAAAAGTGTAAAGGCTACACAAACCATCAACCAAAAGAAAGTCCTTATATTCCAAAAAAAGAAATGACAGTGTCAAATGAAAGGAAAAAAGTTTACTGAGGAGTTTTATTTTACTCTGGATGAAAGTTTTGGTTAACTATAATAAATGCCCTGCCAGCAAGTATATTCTCTCTGCTTTCCTGATGACACCATCTACCCTATTTTACTTCTGTGCCCTTCAATCTAAAACCTTGTATGGTTTTGCCTGGTTCTGTAGCTGCTCCAGGTTGTTGCAGAAATTGTGTGTCGGCCTATTTCTGGTTAGTGATCCTGTGCCATCTGGAGCATGTGGGAACACAATCAAGCTTTCACCATTTATGTTTTGCATTTCTTATTGTCTGTTTCTGTATAAAAACCGATTTACAGGTTAATCATACAGAACCTAAACTTACGTAAAGTTGTTGAAAGAAATTGCCCTGACAGCAGCAAGTACCCATTGCCCTGCCCTGCTGACTCAGCATTATTCACCGGTGCAGGAGGGTGTGAGGTTCTCAGAAGAAAAGGAGATGTGTGCCTGCAACCTCCACCCCAGCAGCCACCTCCGGAGGGCTTAGAGATGCTCATTCCAGGTGTGTGGAGCAAAGTTAGGACTCCTAACATCTATGAAACACTGTAAATGTGATGTGAACATGGTCATGTGGCAATGGGAAAGTATGTCTCCTTAGGATAGTTTTCCAAGGAGGAAAGTGGTGTACAGAATTGCTGGAGCTGGCGTCCACGAGAAATGTCAGTTAAGGTATGATGTGAAAACCTGAACTGAGCAGCTAGCCTGTCCACATATCAGAGAATAAGGAATTAAGGTGCTTTTTGTTTTGATTTGTCTTTTTCTGGATATGGGGTTTTTTACACAATCAGTGTAAAGGGATTGTGTGCTGATGGTCGATGAAGCCATATTTACATTATTACTGAAATTATTTATTCAACAGGAAGGAGACCTAACCAATTCATCATTGCTTAAATTTTAATTCAGTGAAAATGTAACCTCTGGAAAACACTGTTCATATCTATAATTAATAGGTTGTTATGTGCTGTAGTTTACAATTGGATACACCCTGTGAAGAAGTATTTTATGTGATCTCTTCCTGAATTCACAACAGATGAAAATGGCCTGGCTGGTTTCATACAAGGAGGTTCATTTACAGGGAGATGCAGATCCAGTTTGCTGTTTGCTGTCGAATACAATTTAGGCAGAGCAGTGCAGCGCTCCCTTTTTCTCCTGACAGTGATTCTCCCTCCAAAATGAGGTTCTAGCAGTCTGCTTTCACACAAAGTAGACTCAAATGTAATTATGCTGCTATGACAACTTGGTCTTACAGCACTCACAGTCCTTTTTCTTCTCACGTTTGTAGTGCTGCTACGGGTAGCAACTGATTCTGGTTTTCCTTCGTCCAGTATAAATAGAAATGCATGTCAATGAAGTCTAAGTTGTGCTGGTGTAACACTAGTCGGCATCAGCCCCAGCACATTAAACACTTCTCTCTTAAAAATGGCTGAGTGAAAAGCGGGAAAAAATGTCAGGTGCTCGGTCCCCCCGCCCTCACTTAGTGCAAGCCCTGTTAACCACCCCTGTCCACACATCTGCATGGGGAAGGAAACCTCCTCTGTTTGAATCTCCACACTCACATGGGAAGACATCAGCCATGGCCACATCTCTCCCCTCCTTACCTTCCCTCGGGAATAAGCCACATCATTTCTTCAGAGCTGAGGAGTGGTTTCTAGAGAACGGGTACCCGCTTTCTGTGCCTAGTCCTTGTGCGGGGTCTGAGCCTGCTGTCTCCTGCTATGAAAGCAGAACCTCTGTTGCAAGAGGTTTAGCTTCCCCATAGATCTTCTCGTCCAGCCTTTGAGGCAGGCAGTAGAAAGCCTCTTTTGAAGGTCACGTCAAAATTCGGCGCCTGGTGCAGGCACGCTAACGCAGAACGCCCAGGGCCAACCCTTGAGGGAGCACGTGGTTTCGTCATCAAGACGTCTCCCTTAATTGCTACCAAAGCCAGACGTTTTCCGTGGGTTTAACTTGATGAGTAACGTTCAGCAAAAAAACTGGAAGTGTAGCCAACATAACTTAATTTGCAGTGACACCCAGGGAGCTGTGGAGAGGTGCCAGAGGTGTGATAGAGAGCATTTTAGTTTCATGTGGCTTCCTGAAGCTCCCCAGAGCACACTGAAAAGAGTCTGGCCCTTTTTTTTTCCTTTTTATTTAGGGCAAAAAAATATTCCCTTTCCAGCTGTGAAAGCAACTGCATAGGCCAGAACAGAAGGTGTTTGCGGTGAAAAGACACACAGGCTTAGCCAGACTATTTTGATCTTTTTTTTTACCTCCCTAAATTCTCCAGGTAGGAGAGGAGCCCGGCATCAGATGGCAGGGGAGAGACCCAGGGCTTCTACTTAATTTCTTCTTTCTGACCCATGCGCTGGAAGAAGTAGGTACTTCTGTTGCCTGATGTCCCCTCCGTCACTGAGGCTGAGACCCGAGGTCAGAAAAAGGCCGTTCGTTCCTAGTCAGTGTGGCTGACAGCCGCCGGACCCAGTGTGGGGCAGGAGGGTCTATGGGTCCCTGCGGGCCCGGGAGGAGTTTATGGGTCACTGCTGCCGAAACAGGCTCTTCTCTAGAAGCGATGGCCCACGCCTTACCTGCTCCAGAGCCCCCATGGCCCTCACCCCTGTGACCTCCCTCCCGGCTGCCATGCGGTCACCTTGCACACCGGAGATGATCTAACTCCCCAGCTCCTCCTCCTTCCCCGCCACCCCCACCCAGCAGCTGCCATTTTCAGAGCTGGGGGTGAAGAGGGCGAGCACGCCGGCTCTTATGGAGGAGTCGGAGGAAGCCGCCTCTACAGCTGCCCAGGGTGCTGTAGTGCAGCCTCAGAAACAAGCTGAGGAGCAGCAAGCCTCAGCGGTGAGGAAGCTGTTGGCCCGCGTAAGCTGTGCAGATGGCCACCTTGCCTGTGCAGGCCTGTTTCGAGGTTTAACCCTCTGAGGTCTTGGAGCAGAGGTGGGACCTAGTTCCCCAGATGAAGGAACCGTGGCAGCCACAGTGGGTCTGGACCTCTTCTGACATGTTCCCCCCCGAGTGCTTGATTCTGGGTGATCCTGGGTGCTGTGGCAGCCATGCCTCCTTCCCTGGCTTGACCCTTTCAGCGAGGTCTGTCAGCATGGGTGTCACCTACGTCCAAGGGTGGCCTGGAGCCCTGTATGTCTGGTAATACCAGACACAAGAAAAGCTGCTTTTAAAATGGCATCTGGCAGCCCTTTCTCTTCCCCTCTGCCCCTGCCTCAGAAACAGGGAACAGATACCACCGCAGGTGTTTTCCCTGTGTCACTTCGATGGTTTTGAAGTGGCAGCCTCCAAGAGATGTCTTTTCTGTGAAGAAACACCTCCTTTTCTGCTTGCTCCATGACATTTCCATGGATGAACTAAGAAGGTTCTGGCCTCTATTTTAATCAAGTAATGCAGATTCCATGTACAGGCTGGTTGCCCTGGAGCTCACGAGAGCATATGGGACAATTCTTGCCTGAAATAGAGACCCAAACCCAGCACTGACTTCACAAACACTGTTTCTGTCTCAAGCCCCACGTTTGCTTGTGCACGTGTGTTTGGCCAGCCACGATTCTGCCTGCTAAGCACCTCCTGGCCGAGAGTTCACGTTTTCTCTGGTGGGTGGCTCTTTCACTGTCTTACTGTCTAGACGTCTTGGGTCTTGCAGACCAAGAGTTTGTCTGAGACTCTCATGAAAGCTGAGGCAGATCCCTGACAAAGCAGTGTTGGTTGTGTGTCTTGTCTGTAACTCAGTGAGGTGAAACTGGAAGGGGAACTTTCTGTGTTTCCATTGACCTACCACTAAGATGGTTGCTAGCTGACAGCCTTCCCGCCATAGAGGTTGCTGGGGAACCTTTCCCAAGGAGAACAACGCACGGCAGGTTCTACTCTAGGCAATCAGAGTGTTCCCAAGATGATTTTATATCATGTCCGTATTCTGCCCAACCTCTCTCCCCTCTTGCACATACTGCTCCCTACACCCCCTGTTCCCACAGGATGTCCTGCTGAGCACCAGTCTGCTTTATCTCTCCTCCAGTGTGTCCTCAGCTGTGAGGATGCTTGTCCTGTTGCACACTAGATCTCCCAACTCGGGATCCATGTACTTGGGCAACAGGTCACTGTCTGCTGTACCACGCATCAGCCCCAGGCGTTGGCTGCTTGACCCTGTTCACCCATCTGTTTTTTCCCCAGAAGTAAAACTCCTGCTCCTACTTCTGTCTGAGATGAAAATACCTGAGCATATTCATTACTGAAAGTAAGCCATGTTCACAAGAAAAAGGCATATGAAAGCTTTATGTTCTCACAGTCTCAATTCTTCTACAGTAACTTGTCTTGTGCCACCAGTCCTATCCTCACAGAGAGTGCAAAACAAAGCCCAGTGTTGTATCTACTATTCACTTTGTGAAGATGCTAATGACTGGGAGACCAAAATGAAGTGGGTCTTCCCTGAGAAGAAAGTACCATTTTGTTCTGAGAGGCAAGTCATAACAGATGAGATGTATGTGCACTTGCTTTCTGGTCTGCACTTCTCATTTCTTCCTTCCTGTTTTCCTGCAGAAGTGAAGTTAAGAGTCACTCACACCAATTGATTGCTGTTGGCAGGATAAATATTCTCTGTTTTTAGGGTTCCATAAGAGAAGAAACAGGAATCACACTCTTCCCTCTTTCTCTGTAGCTCACATCACAGTCTCTTGAGGAATGGTGGCTTTCTTTCAGGTGATGCTCAAACTTAATCTTAACAATAGCAATTTGCTATCAGTAAATTAGAAGTTGAGTGATTCAGCATCATAAAAAGAGCTTGGAGCTCATTGGGATTCTTGTTTCGTTTCCTTTGTCAGCTTATATAGTAGTTGGACAAACACTGTTTCCTGGTTCTGATTCCATATTAGACTGTATGGGTCTGTATTTCACAGCTACCATAAAACCAGGTACAGCAGTGATGGGAGCCATATAAGTACCTAGATAGATGATAAAAATATTGTTGCCGAGTCCTTCAGGCTGTGCTTTGTGAGGGAAGACACTTAATCTAAAGAATACAGGATTATTAACTTTTACTATATAGCATATGCAATGCTAGAATTTATTAGCCTAGTGTTCAATACAGTAACTGATGTGCTGTTTAAGTATTTTTTTTAAATCTGTGAGATAAAAGAAATTGTCAAACTTTCTTCCTCAGTTTTCCTGTTTGCAATATGTGAATGCTGGTGATACTAAGTGAAAGTGCAGTAAATTAAACACCAGTATACATATATAGCACACAGGTGGAACGTGATTCACGTGTGTCCTTGAAAAAGTTTGGGTTTTCCCGGATCAATAAAGGATTGATTTCTAGTTTAGCTACAGTGACGTAACTGCATACAGCAGACACCGCTTCCAACACGCTGCAGCTCCTGCATTTGGGGGTGTGCAGGAGAGCTGTGGCACCCTGCAAGCTGTCTGTAACAAATAGTTAATAAAACACAGTTGTGTGGATGTCCAAAGCTGGCCCCAACAAAATAACCTGCAGGAAGCATTAACACAATCCCTTTTTGTGTTTACACAGGCCCTCAAGCAGGCCAGACCTCATGCACTGCCAGGTGCTGTCGCTGCTGCGGGGAGCTCGCTGCTGCATGTACGGTGCCATGACAAAGCGTTACAAACAGAAAGAAAAGAAACGTAAAAGAAAGGAGGCGGTGGAACATAAAGGAAAGAAGGTGGTGTTACCACTAAGACGATTCAACCAGGCGATCTCAGAGAGTTGTGCATTCATTACCTGCTGTATACAATAGTAATTAGGAGAAAGTAGTGCCAACCCCCTTTTTTTTAACGTATCAAACACATTTTTGTATTTTTGCATTTACATTCAATTTCTTTTTTAAACTGAGTATGAAATGACAGGTTTAGCCCATAGCTGCTTTCAGTGCATTGGGAAGGGGGAGTGCCATTTCTTTACCTTTCTGTCATTTGAGGGAAAAGCAGCCATTCTTTACACAAAATCTGCATCAGTGGCAGCTTTTAAAGACTTCCTTGCTTAGTGTCTGAATTTAGTTTTTAAAAATTTTGAAGTGCCAGCTTTTTCTGAACAAAAATTGTTTAACCCTCAGTTGCAAGATCTTCAAACAGTTTGCTGACAGTATCTAGACAGCCCCAACTGGAATAGCTTGCAATGGTTATAGCTTCTCTTGGCAAGTGGGGGAGATGAAGAGCAAAAAACCTACAGCGATGAAGATCATTACACTGAAGTCCCTCTTCGCTGTTATCTCTACACATCTTCAGGCATGACCGCCGCTTCCCACATTTCCCCGCCTTGCAGCGAGCATACATTGCTGCTGTGCAGATCCATCTGCAGGAGCAGCCTTTCCCTCTGCGCTCTCCTGATGTTGGATCTCGGCTCAGCCAAGAGGCAGCCTGTGCTCCGCAGCGGTGCTTACACATGGCTGGTGGTTGTCTCACACTGCTTCGTGCTCGTTTGCAAAGCGAAAGCGGCTACTTCACATATTTCAGTGTCTGACAGTGTCCCTCCTGCATGCCTCCATAGTAGAGGAGCACAGTGCATTCATGCTTTGTTAAATCTGCACGAGAGGCAGTGAGCTGCATTTTAATTATTTTCATCTGGCTATATGCAGCTTAGAAGGACAGTGTATCGATTTTTCTGTTTATTTTCCCATCTCTGAATGAATAAATGTTTTTCATTGAGCAGCTCATAACCTCAGGCTCACCAATATTTGTCTTTTCAGTTGACTCTTCTCTCTGACCTTCACCTACCTGTTGCATACCTTGGGGATCTACCTTTACTCTACATGGTACTCAGAGACACAAAATCAAGATATACATTGATACCGGCCTCCTGTTTGCTGGGATCTGAAAGGAGAAAGCCACTACAAGGAACAGGGGCCCGTAGCAGTTAAGAAGCTGACCCCAGTGACTGCAGCATGTACAAAACGCCCGAGTACCTTTGGGAATAGGAACCCTGGTGTCTGTGTAAATGGTCTGCTGCAGTACCAGGGTCTATGGCATCTCTGTCTGTCCATCCGTGTCCAGTTTCTACTGGAATAAACAGGGGCTACATAGGTCAGTGGATCTGACCAAGGAATGTTTTACTGAGGGCTTTTGGAGGCAGCTTTTGGATGCAGAGCTCCACATACTAGAAGGGAACAGGGCCTGAATTGACATAACATAATTTCAAGCGGTAAGGGCCCTGATCCTTCTGTGTCTTACCATCCTTTCAGCAGCTCAACTCTGCGTGCATGCACAGGCAATGGGTATCAAGCAAGCACTGCAGGCTCGGGGCAGGCAGTTTGCCTGCTTTCTAACATAGTGCAAGCACTGTATGTCTAAGGAAATAGAAACTCCTTTCTAATAACTGGCTCGGTCTCAAAACAGTGTTCATATGGATCCCCATTTTAGGAACCATATTTTCACCTGGCTCACGGAGAGGACTGCTTTACCCCTGCAGGTGGAATCGAGATAGGCAGCTTCACAAACCCCATGAAAATTTTACTCAGCAGGCAGACCAAGGTTCTCACTGAACACAGAAAATATTTTTTGAAAGGAGTGAAAAACATATCTTCTGGTTTTTGTGCTGAAGCTGATAGGCTAGACTGAAAACAGCTGATGGTCCCTGCCTGGCTCCAAGACCCCCTGCAAGCTCCAGCAGCCTTGCTGTGTGCTGTTGCTTTAAACCTGGAGAAAAGGACCACCTGCAGCCTTTTGGGGCTTATTTTATAACAGTTGGTGTTTGCTGGGGCTCTCTGTCTTCCAACTTGCAAGTACTCCTTTCCTTACCACTACCCCACCCCCCTTGAGGTTATTTTGGACTCCTTTCTTCTTCCCTTTTCATGTCCTCTGTGATTTAAAAGAATTGGTCATGAGAAAAGTTGGATGGAGGACTCCAGCAGCTTTATTCCCAGCACCCCTTTGCATGGCAGTGTGCTGGGAAACCTTCATGAAGCCTGTTAGCCCTGTCAGAAGGTAAAGATTTGTAAAGCACCTAGTCCCACCATGCTCCTCTGCTTTATCTTCCTCTACCCTATGCATGCCATGGGGTCATGGATACGATGGTGGGCCTGTGAGCAAAACCTCCTTTTCCCTTTCCCCTCTCTTTGCTGGCAGCCCCACACGCAGACACAGCTGTGCCCGTGCCGCCGCAGGGGAAATCTCTGCGCTGTTTTTTTTTGCAGTGGCTTTCCTTGCCAAGCCCCCAAGCGTGCCAGTCGCTGGTGGAAGCTAGGTTTTGATTTGCTTTTCCTCTGTTTCTGCCAACTCAACATATGAGATGGTGGTACTTTTTGTGATATTTTAGTGGTTAACAAACATTACGTGCACACTGTGAGAAAAATCTGACACTGAAATGAGATACTGTGTAACGTATGTCTTCCTTTACAGCACCTTTTAAATTATTTTTCTTTTTTTAAGAAGCCTGTGGAACTGGAGCATAACAGAGGAAGACGGGACAAGCTGAGAAGAAACAACAGAGAGGAAAATCTTTGAATTTGTGACTATCAGAGCAAAAGGCAAAAAGGTAGGATTGCATCTATGTGGTTGTTAATCTTTCACCCACTTGCACTGGCTGTAAGGTAGCTGTTGTCTCAGTTTGTGCCACTGCCCATATACTGTCATTGGACCCTCACTTCCTAAAGCTGGAAGGGGACATTAGAAAGCTCCAGAAGATCAGGGAGATGGGAGCCAGATTAAAGCAGGCTTTAGCAGGCTCATACTCCAAATGGTTTGGCTCCAGGCAAGTGAGAGAGGGGTTGTACTGCTCTGCGAGTCGGCCCCCGCAACCCCTCTTCCCCACCCCAAAGTGTCATAGCCTCTTTGAGACCAGCCCAGCTTCACTACCACCTCACATCGTAACAAATACGTGAAAAAGAGCGCAACCTGGGTTTATTTGCTGAAGCAGCTACCTGTTTAGTGTTTAAAACCGTGGTTTCGTTTCCACAGTATTATATGGCAGCATCATAACCTTTAACAGTCCATGAATCAAAAGGTGTCAGCTTTTCCCCGTCTGCCATGAGCCTTGTGATTCTTGCCGTGTGCTTTAGTTTCTTGTGGTTAGTTGAAGCTTGCTTGCAAATTTTTCCGGTTTAGAAATGTCCATCATTTCCTGTGCTCTTTAACAACAGAGGAATGCCAGCCAAGGCAGGCAGCCTTTCCACGCAGTGGCTCGCTCGTGCGCGCCGAGGGTGCTCTTGGTAAACAGGGTCGCTGCCTCTCCCGGTCTTGAAGCGGACTGCAGCGAGACTCCACTTTATGCCTTTCTCCTGGCGGGAGTGTGGGACTGGGAGGTTAGAGGGGGTAACTGGCCTGAAAATGTCAAAAAGCAAACCAAACCCAAACCCCAAACAACCAGAGAGAACCCCACAACTTTTTCTCCAGTTGTTGAAAAAAAGTCTTATATATTTATGTGGAAATTTTCCTATTATTGTTATTATTTCAGCTTGTAGTTGGCCATGGGAATGTTTCCAAAGAAACCAGTTCTCTGGGAAACCTTTTGTTTTCCAGAAAGGCTGTTATTCAAAAGCAATTAACATAAAAACATTAAAATTGTCTAACTTCAGAGACAGAAGAACGGAGGAAGGAAATGTGAGAGTGTGTGTGCGCGCAGGAGGGAACACGGCAGCCTGGGGTAATGCAAGAGGCAGAAGGGGGAGAGCAGGGGGCTCAGGTCAGCACACGGATGGGTGCCATAGCCGGGGAGGGTCAGGATGGGGAGACCACACACCCAGGGGATGCAAGAGCAGGGACGACAACTGGGGGCTGCTGTCACTTTGGAGGGTAGAACAAGCCGAGGAGAGGCATGGGGCCTGGGAGAGCATGAGTCCCAGGAGTGAGGGTGGAGATGCCCAAGTGTCTCTCCGTTCTTCAGGCCAGGTATGAAATTTGTGTTACGTGTTTTGGCAGCTCTGAGTGCCTGTTGCGATGAGGTGCAGCTGTGGTTTCAAGACCAGGCTTGTGCTCTGGCAGCTGGGAGCCGTGCTCCTGAATCATCTCCCTTCCCACTGTCGATGCTGGGTGAGGGCACCAGCAGCTACAGTGTTGGTGGCTTAATGTTACATAGGTATGATGCAAGTTTTCTCCACCATTTCTCCAGTGGGGTTTGAACCAGCTGGCTGATTTCAGTCTCACTTGAGAGGGCAGGGGGTCACGAGAACTGTCTAGATGTGTGGAAATGGAGGTCGAGCAGAGGGAGTTTCCAGCTGCCCTAAGGCAGATCTCTCTGCCTTTCTCAAAAAAGCACAACTATTTGAAAGTCTGAACTGCACCATATGCAGCCTGAAGTAAGGCACTTTCATTTGCACGGGGGGTGCAACAGCTATAAATTTACAGATTATCTCTGTAAGCCTTTCAACCTTTCTATCGTTCTTTCCTCCCCCGATTTTCCCTCATCTCTGACCCTGCTCATGTCCACACGCATCGTGCTCAGACACTCAGAAATGTGGGAGAGAGCTCAGTCCTCCTTAGGGGGGACCTAGGGGACTTGAGAGGCAGCCAGAGGTAATGTTGCAGGCAGGAGACCTGTGGAAACAAGAAGTGTCAGTAAACACTGTAAAGGCTGAGATCACCGGAGGTGGGAGAAATGGAGTCGCCGGGGTGGAAAGGAGGTACATGGAAGTTGATTAAATATCCCAAACCAGCCAGGATTTCCTAGTTCAGTGATGCTCGGAAGAACCTACCTGTGTAGGTAGCACATTTGAAACAGAAATTCACAAAGACCTTTGCTTAAATAAAAGTCTGAAATGGGAAAGCTTGTTCTAAACAAGACAGTGGTCTCGCACTCTGAAAAACCCAGAGAAATGGGGCAAGAAGCATTGCATAAGAAGGCAAAAGGCGTGTGAATGGCAGGGCTGGCAGAGCTGGAAGTGACTCCCAACAGGCGGAGGCTCAGCAAGCACAGCGTCCCGGTGGCATGGGAGGAGGTGTCTGGGACTGTTCTCCTGCTGCAGAAGGAGGCTTTGCAGGTTTTCGGGGCAGTGTTCCTGTGCTGGTGTTTTCCTGTAAGCCTTCCCTTGCGTTCAAAGTGCAGCACAAACTTTTAATAGATCGTCAGTAGCTGCTACCGCAGGGTCCCCCACCCCCTTGCATCCTTCGGTCTTGTTTCAAGATCAAATTTTAATTGAAACAAGATGTGGCAAACAGGACGAGTTTCTATAAATAGGCTCAAAAATGTCATCTTAAGAGGAATGTATGTGACCCAGTTCAAATACCAGTATGAAGAAAAAAATGGTTAAACACGTAGCCCCATTAGACACAAGAAGGTCTCCTTGCAAATTGTTTTATTCTTTGGCAGATACTTATTTAGGCTGGTTCCAGCAAATGATAACGTATTTTCTGCTTTGGTGCCCAGTAAATGTATTTTGCTAATAGTTTCCATTCATATTACACTTTGTATTGTCACTGAATTCATTGCACAGATAATGTGTGCTCTTACTAGTTTCTTCTTCTGTCACAATTTTTAAAGAGTTTAATTTATGTAATCTATTACCTGGTAGGCCAAGGAGATTTTGTTTGGGGTTTTAACCAAATCCTCATTTAAAAATGTATAATTTTGCATGATGTAATATTCTAGGGTGACCATATAGAACATTGTAGAGGTGGTGATGGAGGGTTTGAAACCCATGTAGGGTGTTTAAACTTCCAGTTGCATGTATATTACACAGTATTTAAGTTGTCTGACCCCCCCCCATGAAGATTACCTGTGTAAGTAGCAGAGGCAGCCAGGATTCAGCTTTTGTTATTCAATCTCTTTTCAACACATGAAGTGCTCTCAAACAGCTGGTTACATAAGTTGAGGTTTGGCGAGGTTATTTTTTTTTCAGTACTTGACTCTCTGCACTGCATATTTTGTCGTTTTTGCCTCACTTTCTGAGGGGTTGCATGTATCATCCTTATTGCTGAAGTTCTGCAGCAGTATGTATATTTTGAAGAACAGATATATTAGAATTGTAAATATGTTTTCACGATTAAAAATAAAAAGCGAAGAGAGGCTAAAGTAAGAGCCCAATGTACATTTTTAAGTATGCTTATGCAAGTTTAAATAAGTGGAAATAGACTTTTAAACATTAGCTGTACTTGCTGACCTTGTCACAGTATTACTATCGATAGTCAGCACTCAGAGCCAACTACCATTTAAAGACCGGTAACAAGAGTACCGTGTTTCTAGGGGTTCTATTAAAATGAACTACTCCTTATCTGTTCCGTGAAGTTAAAGAAAACTTTACCCCATACAGCAGTGCTAGCTGTTCATGTACATGCTGCAGAACTTTTCAAATATTTTGAAACCTGTGTGTTATCTGTGTGAAAGCCATTTATATTACATCAAGGTTAAGAAACAACACATTCACTAGTCATAAATGCAGAGTGCAGGCCTTAACATTCAGAATATAGGTGGGTTTTTTCTTTTTTTTTTTTTTTTTTTTGGTGACTGGTAGATTTAGACATAACACTTATACTAATGGAAGTTGTGAGTTTAAATATCCTAGCGAGTCTCTAGCATGAGAAGTCACAGAGCTTATGTTACAAAATGAAATATAAAGTTGCCTCAAGCCACAGACAGCAAGCAGTTCGTTTTGATAAGGTTTCTGGAACAGGCTGACAGTTTAGTTCATTGTGACATTGCTATTGCTTGAATTTGGGCATTAATCTTGCTATCTAGTGAATACATAATGTGTTTTAAAACTTGTTAGCCTGAGAAGCAGGGTATAGCAAAGTAGGATAAGGGGTTGTGGAGGAGCAAAAGAGGTCCTCTGCCTAAAAGCACATGGTACATCTCCCCTCCCTCAAGCATTAAACACATGTTCTTCAGTAACAAAACACTGAGGACAGAAACCTCAGGAGAAAACAGCGTGCCTGGCACAGGCCCCCTGTTTGGCTTTCTCACCAGTTTGGAGGCTTCTCTCTGGGCACAACATCAAAGGGCCTCGACTGCTTCCATCTCATCGTGGTTCTTTGTGGTGGCAAAAAGTGGGTGATACAGGAGGACTTTTAACTAGGTGAGGCCTGAAGTTCCCAGGAACTGAGAAGATCCTCAGGCTCCTGGACCATCTCGTGCCCTTTACATTCCTGGAGTGCTGTACTTAGCCGGCCGCACCATGGTACAGAGCAGACATGACCCATTCATCAAACCAGTAAATATGCGAAATAATATGAGGTACATGCCATGTGAAAGTAAGCATCTCTGTGAACCTTCAAGTTGGCATTTGGATTTAAAAGCAATAAACTGAGCCAAAATGAGACCTGTCCGTGCTTTTTGCATAAAAAAACTCAAAGCATACATGTACATGGCAGGACTCGGAGTAGATGGGCCGAGTAGAACTTCATCTAGACAGATCTATCTGCAAGTGGAGAAAGAACACAGGTATTTTAAAGTCTGAACTGCACATGTACAACCTTATATGAGGTACTTTCTTTTGCAAGAGGAGAGAAGATTGCTGAATTTTCTACATTTGCCTCTCTCCCTATATCCCTTTTCAACGCTTTTTTGATTTTGTTCCTATAGCCCTGGCCTTTGCAGGAATCTGGTTAGGGAATAGAAACCACATTAACATGGGTGACCAGTCACACAGCATATTTGAATCCTGAACAAAAATACTTGGAGATATTTGTACTGTTCAGCAACCCATAGGCAAAAATTGCTTTCATTGAACCTCTTCTCTACATGGTTATAAGAAAAGACTGTAAAAATGTTATCCATCTGTGGTCAGAACAAGTATCAAGTACAATAAATTACTTTTACTGAATACTTCTATAACTGTAGTTGGCAGTGAATTTGCTTTAACCTCAGAAGAGCGTTGCAAATGAAATCTTTAGCAGAGATGCAAACCGATTGTGCAATACTGGGCTTTCTGTTCCTCACGCCATCGTCTTGCTCACAACCCCAGGTTCACTATGCCTACCAAGACATATATTCTATTGGGGCAGCAGAAAACTTAAGCAGCTTCTAACTGCAGAAGCCAGCATAGCAGCTGAGCTATTTGGGATGAGAGCACCATGCAACAACTGCAGTTCCAGCAGGATTTGGCTCAGGGATCGTGTGGGAAGCCTTTCCACTGCCAGACCAGTGATGAAAAGGAGAGAGGGGGTGAGTGTGACACGAGCTCCAAGCTGTGAATCACCACTTGGGTTGGCCCAGGAGCCCGCGGACGGAAAGGGGAGGGAAGCGACCACTGAATCTGAGCTCCATGGACTCGCCTCCCCACTAGGAAGAGCTGCGCCTTTTCTTCCCTCTCTGAGATATGCCTTCTCAAACGGCCTGCGCCGCCATTAATCGGAATATCTCCCTCCCGCATCCTAATCAAACGGTGCTGGCACTGCAGAGTCAGCGGTAAGAGCGACTTCTGATATGCTGGCCAAGTCAGGCAGCGGGTTGCTCGCCTCAGGCCTGGCGGGTCGAGGTCTCCATCTAATTTTATTCAGCATAAAATGATTAATGGCAATGAAGCACATGCAGACTGTCCTGAAAAGGAAGGAGCTCCTATCATTGAGAGAGCTTGACTCTTGGGGGTTTTTTTTTTTCCCCTCAAATACATTTAAAGCATTGACTCTTTCTCTCTTTTTCCTCTCTGGAGCAAAATACCACCAGGTAAAAGATGTCAGTGAACAACTTAAAATGGGTGTTACACCAAAAATCAACCAGGGATGAAAAGAATAGCTGAGGAAAAGGAGTTTAAAATCAAAACTGCACGCGTCCCGAGATGTCCCTCATTGTGGCGAGTACATCTTTCCAGCCAGCTGCTTTGGAAGCGATTTCCCACTGCACAGGACAGGTACCCGTCCAGCTCTGCGCCAGGCCCGAACGTCCTGCAGCTGGAGTCAGCCGGGTGCGGGGTTTTGGCCGACTCTGCAGTGGAAACGCACATCAGCCACAAAGTGACTTTGAAGTCTGGGTCATGATTTTCCCCAAACGGGGTACGCGGGGGAGATTTTACCTCTCCCTGTTGTTGGCACCTGGGCTGATTTGTCAAGGAACGCCAGGGAGCTGCACAAGCACTCATGGAGTGAACTTTAATAGAGTTTAATTCCAGCGAGGGGCCTGCTTTTCACCCCGTTTCCTGGTCCCTAGGGAAACAAGCGGGGAAAGCAGGACCCTTTGCGGCAGGCTTGACCCCGAGTCGCAGCAGACGGAGCCACCTGTGTCTGTGTCACTGTGCCCGCGTCCAAGGCAAACAGCTCGCTTCCTGGAGTCCCCGGCCGGAGGGGGACGTCGCGGTGCGTCACCGCTTGGAGCGGAAAGCGGACAGTGCCGTGGGGAGCACACGCAGTGACCGGCTGGGATGCAGGCATTGATCCTGTGAGCTCATGGCAGCAGATGGCTCGTGCCTGGACTCGATGGCAGGAGAGAGGCAGGGAAGCGGGGTGCTGGGGGGGTGGGGGGAGCAGTTTTTTCCCCGAAAACCTATCTGTCTGGCAGATATCAAGCCCAGCATCTGTGTGTCCTGTGAAGTTCAGATAGACACGTTACACTGCTGATTCAGCCCCTGAGCTCCCCAGCTGCTTGGCTGGGGGTGGGTTTGGCGGATAGTCCTGCCTGAGGCTGTTGCAAAAGTTAAAAAGTTATTTTCTCAGCTCTTCTCCTTTCCCCACCCCCTGCCGAAGCACCAAACCTCTGGTTCCTTCCTCAGAAATTAACTAAAGCTTTGCTCCGCTAAAGCTTGGCCACCATGGGGGAAAAAAGGTATAAAAATATAATGATAGATATATGAAGATGGATTTTCTCTCTAGAAATAGGTTACAGATTGGATGGCAGTCACGATTCCTCCCTTTTTTTGTGTGCACACACATTTCCTCTGTGGTGGGGTTCCCATCGCTGCAGTTTTAGGCTGGGGCCGGGCTGGGCAAGCCGGCGGAAGATGAGCTGTCTGGGATGGGAGATGGCCGTTGCGTCCCTGCTGTATGGAGAGGGAGGGAAGGGGACGACGCGCCTCTCTACTTGTCTAAGGCAGCGTATGGGTGGTGATAGATAATGATAAGGCACGCTGAAGAAGTGTCTTAAGTCTTTTCATCACCACTATGGCATGTGCGAAATAGTGGCTTTAATGAGCTACGCTGGCCCTGGGTGGAAGGGAGAAGGTTTTGCAGTACTTCTGCCCCCCCTGTTCACCCAGCGGGGCTCTCCACAGGATAGCTGGTTTTCAAGATGTATGAACGGAGATGCCACCACCTTCCTCCAAAGCTCAGTAGCTGGCTGATTGCTTTTTTAGCATGAGTGTTCAGAAAAAAGTTCTTAAACCATGGTGTCTCCAGAGGTTTGTGGTAAGAAAACAATGTTAATTTGCCCAGACTAGAAGCAGAAAGATGAAAAAAGAGTAAAATACACTGTGCTCTTTGTTCCAAATACCCAGAACTAGTGTCCTTGTTAGAAGCGACATAAATGGCTTTAATGGGTTTTTTCCCCTTATTTATGGAGCAATGCAGTATTGCTGCCACAGCACTGGTGCACTGTACAGAACAGTCCACCTATTTTCACTTTTTAATGAGCAGTGACTCTAAATTACTGTAGATACTGCACTGGGTGTGCACTCATGTTTTATTGCATTTTCCAAAGGGGAGTGTGTCATATCAGCTTCTAGAAAAGTTCAGGATAGCTGCCTGTGTCATGGGAAAATAAGACTTGATTAACAGAGGATGTAGGAAGCCAAAGTAAATACTAGAAATGTGCAAAGCAGTTAAGGTGGTGTAGATTAGTATGTATGAAGGGATGTGTAAATCTGAGAACTTGACATGATTGATTTTACATTGAAAGGGAAGTCATTGTGTTAGTCCATTTTTAGTTGGAGGTCCCTGCTGATGGCATTGGAGCTATTTCTATGTCCCACTCAACTCAAAATCTCAAATATCGTGAAGATTTAGACCTGCATTCAGATCTTTCCTGACTTGCCAATATGGAAGGAGGAGTAATGAGAGAGAAAAAATGAAACTTTAAAAAGCGTGCCTGTCAGCAAAACGCACCGGTGCGCACACACGGCAACTCTTGGTTGAACCACATACCCAGTGTTTAAAAAAAAAAAAAATCCCTCCCCATGAAAGGTAGAGGTGATGGTAGCTGGATAACAGGACTGGCTAAAAGGCAGGAGGAGTGCCTTGCAAGCCTGTGAGTCTTGCCTCCGAGCTGCTCTTACCCCTTTTTATGTTGTTAGTGGGCTGACACACACAGCTGCAATAAACATATTGCTGACAAAGCAGCAGGTGAAAAGCTGCAGTTATTTAAATCAGTCTCTGAGACACATCCAGTTAACTCAGTTAATGCAGAAAGCGTGAATTATCATGTTCTTACTCTGTCATTTGAAGACAAATGTTTTACAGCACAAACCCCATCATTATGTGTACCTATAAAAAAAAAAGGATGTTGTTTTTTTTTTTTTACAGCAATCATGAGACTTTTCGACTTGCTAGGAGGTGGGTCCAACTTGTGGTTAAATCCTGCAGACGATAGTCTTGCTGATCTCAGGATTTTCCAAAGATTAAAACACAGATGTCTGGATTTCTCAAAACCCCATGAAACTTCAAAAACATTAGACCCATTTCACTCTTCCCCAGATATCCGAGATGGCCATAAACCACTTGAGCATCCTGGCAAGATTTCCTGTAATAGACAATCTGTTGAATAGCTTTTAGTGGCTTATTAGCAATTTTAGGTTTTATATTTTAGCAAATGAAATCAAAGTTTATCCCTTAGCTGTTGCTTAACTACAATAAATTATTTATAAAGGGCACCCCCATGCGTGTGCAGGTACAAGAGTTTTTCCCAGTTGTGCTATTTTTATAACAGAGTGCCATTCAAAATGCATACATGAGGGGGGAGTCCTCTATAGAGCGAGCGAGCTATAAAGTCTGAGCCAAGCAAAATAAAGAAATGGCCCAGTAAATCCTGGCGCTCCTGTGACGGTGATTCCCGTGCCATCCCCAGCGCTGCTCACGGGTCTTGCTTCCTACAGGAGTCCAAGGCCAAGGCATGGAGGTCGGAACGCTGCGCGGCCCTGGATGTGGGCTCAATGAGAACTGGTGTTAGCTGAATCAAATGGATGTCATTATCCAGAGATAAGCCTGAAGTGACTCTTAAGTTCCTGGCAAAATCTTTCCAATGCATATATTTACATTAAGGGTTTGTACATATATTTACATTCAGGGTTTGTAGATAAAGTTACAGTGTGGCAAATATCCCTAAGCTAGACAAGTTGGCAGGAAAGAGACAGTATTAAGAACAGAAGTGCCCGCATGCCTGCTTGAGTGAAATCTGGAAGGTCTCGGTGTGTATATGTGTCTTTTTCATTTACTTGTTTTAAGTTTCTCAAGTGGTAACTGTGAGCCTTGGGTAGCCATACAGTTCGAGAAACAGAAATACGGTTGCTGATGGAAAAAGCTGTGTGTATTGGGATAGCTGGCTGGCTCCATGGCAAGTCATTTTTGATTTTCTGGTGAACTCATTCCATTTTAAGCTTTCCTTCAATGGCCCTTTTGACAGAAGGACTGCTGAAGAGGATGCTTCTCGGTTTGGCCCACCCTGGGATTTTGATTATCCTTTGCAGAAGGCTGCCTTTTTGGCAACATGGGCCATTAGCTTTCCTCTTGTGGTTTCAGCTTTCCTTCTTGCTTTTCCACTGGGGATTTTTCTTCTGTTTTCAGTAAGCAGTCTCTGCAAATCTCCAGGTGAATTCTACTGATTTTATGTAAACCCCTTCCTTTGATTAACTTGGTTATTTATTTTTCAGTCCTCATTTTTAAGATGAATGTCACAGGACTGTGGTGGTTTGAGGGGTTTTGGTTGGTTGGTTGTTGGTTTTTTTTGGAGCAGGGAGGGGAAGTGGGAGGTGGAGGAAATCACATCTCCCAGGGAAGGTGCTGTTACTAATTATGCCTCGGAGGTTATTTCTTGGTGGCTTAGATATAATTACTACTTGATCAAACTTGTATGTGCTATTTAGGACAAAATAAAGCCTCTCCTTTCTGTATGACACAAAACCCAAGGTGTTACTTCAAATATTCATTTTTAGGAGGTCAGGAAACTGCATCTGTAATTCTTACATATCCTACAGCTCCAATCTTCTTCCCACAGAAGCCACCCCTGCAGCCTGCCTCCTACCAAAACCTTGCCACCTACACCCAGTACAGAGGTGCAAAGGAGGACTTTTAGGACACCTGTTACTGCTGGATTCTGGTTATGTGTTTTGAGAACTGCTTAGAAATGTATGTTGTAGGACAGGATTTTTAACCTTGTCCAGTGTCTTGGATTGAGCTTGTGACGTAAGTTTGGAAAAGCTGGAGGTAGAGAATAGTGTTCAATAGGTCATGAAAGTAATAGAGACGTGACCTGAAAGGCAGAGAAGTTCTGGGAGAATGACAAGAGGGTCCCTGTCAGCCCTTGATTATTTTTTTTTTTCCAGGGATGCTCATGCTTTCACCACTTCAGATCCAGTACTGGTAGCAATACCAGGTACCTTCTGGTGACAAGCAGTGCATGCTATGTGAGCCACTCAGATGACACAGGTGTTGAGTCAAAATCCACCAAGTTGGTAAGACTCATTCCTAAGTCTTCAGAAAGGAGCAGATCTCCAAAAGGGATCCAGGCTGAGTTTAGACAGTCTATACCCAAACCTGCAGTCCTCTGTATCCTCACACAGCTGCTGACTGGATCCTGGATGGTTACCCAGACATCTGAAGCTCTGTCTTTGAGCGTGCTCAGAGACATGTCAGCCTTGACAGAGCCGAGCAGTTCGGTGCCAGCCTCCTGCCCACAGCAGATGCAGCGCCCTTCCAGATCCCACTCTGCAAAAAGGCTATTGTGGGCTATTGCCTTCGTTTGAAATACAGCCAGTACGGGGATGCTGCTGCAGTTCCTGCTGTCCTTATCCAGCCGCCCAGGGATGAGGATGCTCCCTCCCCACTCTTTGATAGGGGCTCAGTCTCCTCTTTCACCCAACAGATTCAAAGCACCTCTCCCATCCTCTGGAGAGCGTCCAAACTACCAGGGCTGTGTAAATGTTTTGCAGTGGGTGCAATCCCATGATTTGTAGAGTTGGAGGGATTAATCGAGAGACTGTTATGTGCAGTGAGCAGAGCATGTGTGTGAAAGGTGGAAGAGCAGGGTTCCGCTGCTTGTTCCAAAAATCATCCACGTGACCCATGCATATTTTTTATGAAAGATACAAACAGACCTTGGGAGAGGCTCCGGAGAAGTCTGCGTGTCCCTGTGGGTCTGTATACAGGAAATGTACAGGAAGAATGGCTTTTGCATCCTCTGTCCCAGTGTGATCCTTCAGAAGGACTTCTCAAGGTCAACGGAGAATTTGGCTTCCAACTCATTATTAGGTAAATTGTAAGAACATGGAGCCAGCCGCTGAAATAAACTGTTTGCAGATGGGGTTCCACAGTGAGGTTCGACGTGCCATTTCCCAAGCATTCAGGAAGCATGGGACCAAACCAGGGTACTGGCGTGGAACATCTCGTGCTTTGCTAAAATGGTGGTAATAATTCTTTATTTACAAAGCTCGTGGGAAGGACTCACACAACACTTGAAAGCAGTTGATGGCATTTATTTCTTAGCTCTCTGATTTTGTACAGCCTGGTACAAGAGATGAAGCATGACAAACAAACAAATTCTTGGTTGTTAGAGGCCAAAAATATTTGGTTGATTGTGCTTTGCTATCAGCTTCAGTAACAAAAGCCCATTTAATATGAAGAGAACATGGCTTGTGCCTATTAGCTGCTGTCACTTGTGCACATGAGACTGATGACAGCCATTGACTCCACATCACCAGCTATGACATACCTTCCAGAAAGCCACAATTTGAAGTAGTGAGTTATGCTCTATTTGTGTTCTTTATTCCAAATATAAAACCACCATAATGCCATATATGTTATTTCAGAGGATTAAGGATCACCTACAGAGTATTTTACAAATGATTTCTCTTCAGCATAGCCTTATATTGTCAGGGCAATTGCTTCTGCATTCCCAGTTCCAGTCCTCTCACCTCACTTTTAGCTCAGCTCTTGTTGAAATTCCTGAGATTTCCTCTTTTCTTAAGGTTGTTACCAGACCCCGCACTGCTTCTGTTGTCCTCCATGCAAGAACTGCTGTTCAGGCACGCTCCTAGGGGCTGCTGGCTTTTTCCAGTTGTTTCAAAGTTGGTGCCTGCATTTTGGTCATGAGCTAGAAGGCAGACTCCCACTGTGAGATCGCCTGCACGTGTTCATCCCCACCACGTCTGCCTAGCCACCTGGTGAAGGATGCAGCTGTAGCAACACAGGGCAGGGAAGGCACACACCGTACAGCCAGCCCTCCACTGTCTCCCTAAGCAGCCATGGCCTGAAGGTTTCATGCAATTAACCGCTCTAATTGCCTGGGTGGAGTTCAGACCGCAGGAGCACTCCTCCGTGTGGGTGGGGTCACTCCTTCATGCCCTTCTGTGAGCACGCAGGGGCCACCAGCATCCAAGTTATCTAAGCTGGAAGATGAGAGAGGATTTGAGCCAACAGACAATTATATTAAAAGATCCTTAATTGTGTCCCCTCTATGTCGTCTTGATTCATTAGTCGTGAAGCTAATGACCTGACACACAGTATGTAGGCAATGTGTGTGCGTTTAGGGTGTCCTTTTAGAGGCATCTCTTCCTCTAGAGAAGGAGAAGAGAAACAAGAGAAGCTGTCTTGTAAATCTGCTGTCCCTTGGGATATAAATGGGATCACAGCCAAAACTCAGACATTCCCTGTTACCCTTGCTTACCCAGTGCGCAATGCCCACCAAATATTGACCAAGCAGACCAGGCCTGCATCTCTGCTCTTAAGGGTTTACTACTGTAGATTTATCAGAGCTATATGGAGGCACTGAATGTGCATGGATACCAATTTATTTTGGTAGGATGAGACACGAAACGCTTTCTTCCCATGCATGGGTAGGCAGCTGTCTTGAGACATTCCAAAACCTGATGCTGAGAACTTGCTTGTCTGTGACCTGTGCTGAAACAGAAGTACCCACGCAAGGGGCACCTATTCTCCCTTAACACAAACTATGTTTTGGATTCAAGACTCGCAGAGAAAAGGGACAGTGTTCACATGTGCTGTGCGTGGTTAGCGGCTTGTAAATGATTTCTTCACTTGAGAGGAGTAATTTTTGCATCCCAGATGTGGGACATTGGAGAAGACTTTGGATGGTCCATGAACCAGATGCAGTTTTCTGTGGTGCTGTGCTGGGTGTACCGAGGTCAAGTAAGAAAGCCACAGCAGTCAGCATGCGAGCACCTGACGGGAACTCTTGCCCAGAGGAGAACATGCTGGCAAACAGGAACCACAGCTGGCCCCAAAACCAACTTATTGTCTAGTCCACTAGTGCTACGATCTTTATGTAGAGAATATTGATTTTAGGCTATGGTGTCAGGAAAAGCGATGCTCTGTACTTAACACATGTGATCTCCTAGGTTATAAACAGTGTGCAATTACACAAGCACTACTTACCAGTAGTTTAAGCAGTGTTTGTTAGTTGTTGTTGTTGTTGTTCTCTCTCCCAAGAGATTACTGCTATTACTGTCTGTAGGTTGTCATTTACAGTAGTGTAATCATCTGAAAAGATTGGATTTGTTAAGCTTCTCAGATAACAGACAACCAAGTCAAGCAATACTTACAGATACCAAATGGATTTAAACAAAAAGGTTTTGTTACTTGAAGCTGTATTATTTTACGATGTGTCATCATAATGACAAAATACATAATAATGATAACATACAAAGGGATTTCTGCAAATTCTAGTATTAGTGGTATCAGCACCTTAGTATGACTTTAGTGTTCAGTAACGATACAGATACCGCTTGACTCTTCTTGTTTAAAAGAGCACTAAATCAGGGTTTTTTTCCCAGAACCTGACATCAAGTCTGTGAAAGTCGTCTTCTCTGAAGAAAGAAAAACTATATGAGATTTTGTCTCGAGTACGTAAACCACGTACATTGTTAGAGATTATAAGAGGCCTTAAAAACTACTGGTAAATTAATTTATTAAAGATGACTTAGTCCTTCAGGAAAAAGATTGTAATCATGCAGGGATTTTGAGCATTTTTCTTACATAGTGGACTTACAAAACCTTTTTAACCTTACACTAGTTTATTTTTACTTTGATATTCTTCACCAGTAAAAAGCTCTCCACTTTGCTTACCTGCATTTCCTTGTGCTTTGGTGGGATTTGACACTTGCAGGCCTCTGTCAAAGGAGGTCAAGGCACATCTCCCTGCATGTGCCTGCTACTCCTGTCCTCCATGGAAGCCCAAATATAGCAACTCCATAGGGACGCAGAACACTATGATGGGAGAAAGCAGGTTAATACAGGAAAGTGAAATGCAGGGGATCCGAAATGAGCTGGCCCAAGGCCTTTCTGAATTGAATTTTGCTGCTTTCCAGGACATGGGGCCAAGGTCATTCCCAGCACAGACGCAGCAGAGGGGAGGGCTGGGGCAGGAAGTTTCCCCGGGCACCGACCTGGTGTAGGAAGCAGCAGTGAGTCATCAAGGCGAGCGCCCTGGAGCTCCAGCACCCTGCTCTCCCACCCGCTAGCGAGGGTGCGAAGGATGGAGGCAGCAGCCGCGGCTGGCCTAGGCTGCCTCCCCCGCACACGCCTCTCGCAGCCCTCGGCACAGGCCTTCCCTCGGGAGCAGCTGGCCATACAGGCCCCCGCGACGCGGCCCTGCCCCAGCCGCGGCACGGCGCAGCACCAGGGCTTTGGCCATACTGGGCGCTTCAGCCTCGGCAGTTTTGCTGCCCTGGGGCCGACGGCCGCAGAGGCAATTGCCTGCTTTGTCGGGGCCTTCGAGAGCAAGTAGATCCACCCAAAGCATGAGGTAAATGCAAGCTACTGTAGCCTTTAAAAAAGCCCAGAAAACCCCAAAGTAAACGGGAGGCCATCCCCCATCTCCACTGTTTGCTGGAGCAACAGCCCGTGGGGGCAGGTAGCTGCACAGGAAAGGAGGAGCTTGACCTCTGGTGAACAACCTCCTTCTTTCTGAGGGATAGGACAGATGAGGCAAGGACAATACGCTTTCCACCCACCAGAAAGACTAAGGGGAAAAGATTTGCCAGTTGGACTGTACCTTGCGAGTTGCTGGACAAGCTCACTTCCCAGTAACATCAGTGGGACTTCCGTGGGAGCTTAGCCACTGGGGTGCTGCAAGCTGTTACAGGGGTAATGGAGGGGGTGACAGGGGAACGTATTAATGCAAATGCATGTGAGGCTGAAGCTGTTTGTGGTCTGTAGTAACGCATTCAGGTGATACCTCACAGGTAGTAATGATTGTACTTGAACAAGTTAGTCCTTACCCTGGCTGCTGGCTTTCTGCTTTGCAGATGTGGCAGTTCCATTGCTCAAAATACATTCTCCTCAAGTCTGAAATGGTATTTGCTGCTGCTTCTCTTTTCTTCTTTTTTTGTCTTCTTTGCAGTTTAGATTTGTTATTTATCTAGGTAACGCTCCATAAGTCCTTTTAAATATAAATGTACTCCTCAATTTTCACTTCTTCTAGAGCTGGCAATAGCTCTTCACTTACCCATATTTTCTCTTACATGCAGCAAGGTAGGTGTTGCTCAGTTCTCTCACAGAAGGCATTGATGAGAACAGCAGGTCCATGTGCTGTTCCCAGAAAGAAACTAGTCGGACTGAACGACATCGTACATGTTGGCTGCTAGATCTTTTCTGTCCTCAGCTTCCTGCTAAAACAAATTCGTTTTGACTGTTCCACATAGTAAAATGTTGTCGATCAATGTAATGCTGAATGGTGCTGGTGGCTGACTCACCACTCTTGGCTTGACTACTGCAGAGTAAAAGTGAGGTACTACCAACTATAAAAGAAGGGGCTGCAGCTAACAAAGCAAGAAACAAGGAAAGAAATGGGAATCTAGCAGCCATCGTATGGACAGAAAACATTGAGAGAAGAGTCACTAACGTTTTTGCCAAATCTAAGCTGTATTTATTTTACTGATGCTGATCGATTCAGTAGGACATGGAGGTTTTGAAAATGGAATGCATAA
This sequence comes from Phaethon lepturus, assembly GCF_000687285.1. Taxonomy (NCBI): domain Eukaryota; kingdom Metazoa; phylum Chordata; class Aves; order Phaethontiformes; family Phaethontidae; genus Phaethon; species Phaethon lepturus. The sequence goes on along the minus strand of NW_010558062.1, from coordinate 33,092 downwards.
ACACTGCGTGGTAGAAATTAGGCGAGAAGCAACATCTTAATATACGGCACAGGAGTGCGTGGAGCATCTCTGATGGTGAGGGAGCCTGGGTTCCTAAACAGTCATTCCCAAAGAATGTTAAAAATATTTGTGGCAGAGTACAAGCTGGTGAAATACGATTTTCTGAGCTGCTGTCTGCTTATTTAAAGCATAAATGATCTTACAGCATTTCTGTGTGGTTTTTTTTCATATCAATGCTAAGCTTATCTTAGAAACACATCTTCAGTACATGAAGTGAGTTAAAAACATCCATTCTAAAACTCGGCTGCAAAGAGAATGTGACTCGGCTGCTTACTGGTGCAAAGAGAGATATCCTGTCTTTTTTTTGTTCTGTGATACAGTTGTAGCATTATCTGGTATCCAGGGCTTTGAAGGATCTATTGTAAGCATGTCAAAGACTTTTTAAATTACTTTGTTTTTGTAAATATTAGATCACAAAAACTGAGGAATGAGTCCCACAGACTTTCATTAAACAATGTGTCTCATTATTGTTTTTCCTGTTCTGGAGTTGAAATTAAACTCTGCATATTTATTCTTTCAATGAGAAAAAAAATCTGTTTTAATAATTACCATGTCTATAGAAAAGTGTATTCAAGGTGCAGCTTAGACACTAACTAGTCACCACTGTGTACTGCTTGTGCAGTTGGGAGACAAGAGGTAACTTGCACAAGAACCTGATGTCCATGATGGAGCTTGGGTGAGACAGGACTGCTGTCCCATGATCAGCGTCTCACTTCCTTAGTGACCTGGGCAGTCCAGGACTAACAAGCTATGGGACAAGTCTTCCACGTGGCAGTTTTGCACACACGAAGGGTGCATTCCCACAGCAAGTGGTAACTCACCTAGCCGCCTTTCTGGCTAACACTCACTGGTTCAGAGAGATAAGGGAGGTAAGTGTCACAGCTACAGGGCAGCTGGTGGAGTATGGGTGTGAAGGCTGTGTGGTTGGAGGCTAGGAATGGCTGAGCCTGAACTTGGAGCCCAGATTAAAACATGACAAGAGTCTAAGACTGGGACAAAGATGCAGAAGTGGGAAGACAACAAATCAGCAGCTTGCCATAAGAAAGAGGGTGAAAAGAAAGAATGAGCAAAAAGAAAGAATGGGCAGAAAACCCTCTGCCCCCTTGCCCCTAGACTTAGTTTCAGGAAATCATGGTCATTCTGATGTTGGCATGTACTTTTCATCCCCCTCCAGCAAGAGTCCAAACTCTCCTTCAGTCCCCTTCCTCTAAAGGGTGACAACGTACAGTTGCTATCTGTTATTATTCTGGTACCTCATGGTGCAAAGGTCAGCGTCCTGACCTAGAAGGTCTCGCCTTGCTGAAGACCATCTGGGTTTCAGAACATCACTGGACAATGGAATTCCTGCTTTATTTAGCGTAATTTTTAAAAAGTTTGGGAAATTAGTACAAAAAAGTACTAATTAGTACTAATATTGTACCAACTAGCAAAGGTAGAAGAATACTCAGGTTGTGAAATGAACTACTCAAGAACTACAGTGTCATGATTAAGAGTTACCTAGTGATTTGATCCTGTTATGCATATTAATTAGGATATTTTAAAAACAAGTTTTCGTCCAACTTTATTTATGCTGACAGTTCTTCAATGCAAATACTTGTGTGAAGCTGTTCATTTCCACAGTGCTTAGTATCATAAACAGTCATCACAATAGCAGCACGTGCTAGGTATTTTAACTTCATTTTACAGGTTGAACAAACTCCTTCATAGCCAAGTGGGAAGCGCATCTGCAAAGCAGATTTAGAAGCTGGAATATCTTGGTACCTTTTCCTTAATTCAAATGACTCTTTCTTCTGAGCCAGAGCAGTACATAAAATATATAGGGTGGGGATGAAATCCTGTCTCTACAGAAATTAATATAACTCAGACATTATGGTGCAGATCCGTATTCTTAAGGTCTAAGTTATTCTATTCACCAAACCAAATTGCTTACAAATTGGCAAACTAACAAATATCAGCATTTATCAAAATTAAATCCATATGTTCTTCAAATCCATGTATCACCAACTACTTCCAGATGTAAATATCCATGGAGAGTTTTAAGGAACCTCAGTCCCGCAGTCAGTTTCCATCTTGATTCTCAAAATTAGCACTGTTTGCAAGAGATATACAACAATGTTTGGTCTTTTCAGGAAACAATACTTGTTGCTTTCCTTAGAGCCAGGTATCCTGTAACCACATCTGAAGGGAGCATCCGAATATAGGCAAATTCTTCAATAGTACTAAATCTCAGCTTGCTCTGGGGATCTGTGTAATTTGCCTGAAAAAGAAACAATATCAGAGACACTATTCAAAGAATATCTCAAAACAGAACACTAAAAAAAAAGTGTCTAGTTACAAGACCACAAAATAGTGAGTTTCTTTTCCCTGTAACAGCACTGCTGTTCTACCATGTGACCAAAAGTCTGTACCTTTTCTCTCTCCTTGTGTCAGAACTTATGAGAAGTTAACAGACCCCTATGAAATCACATTAGAAATGCATTAACGGAGGGCTAAAACAGTTTCATACAAAATACAGTGCAAAAGGAATTCCTCAACTCTCTAAATTCACCCTAACAACTCTGTGCCTTGTGCAGTCTCTCACAAGGCAGCTCTCCAAAGAGTCAGGCTGCTGCCAATAAATTACCCACAAAGAGGCTGAATTATGGGTGCTGTGATAGCTTTGGACTGATTTTCTCTTCCTGCATACAACTTAGCTTTTAATTTACTTTAAAGAGGTTGTGAAAGCAAGGGAGTCTCAGCTTATGGCTCTGTGACTGAACTGATAAGAAGTTTGAACTCAGCATTGCGCTTTGCTATGGACGCCTGCTTTCAGAATAGCCTGGCCAGCTAACCCTGGGCTACGCTCGCATCCTCTGCTGTATTTAGACCCTGGGTGCCTGGGAGCAGTGCCAGTTTCCTTCCATCCTCTCCCCTTCCCTGTTGTACAGAAACCTTGAGCTTGGATGAGCTCAGGAGGCAGCACGGGAGGCTGGGCTGGAAGAAGGCAGGCTTTAGGGGATCGCCTCTCCACCTGCAGTCTCCAGGACAATCACCACCCATTCAGCACTGGATTACCAAGTGCCCGAAAGTGTCTCCTGTACCTTTCTTTAAGAGGAGATGGTGGCAGGCTCCAAGTCACAGGCACTTGAGATCCCTTAAGGCATTGCTACTTAAAAAGAAAAGGCCAGGAAGAGCTGAGGCATTCCCCCCCCATCCAGACTGTTGAAGCGTAGAGCCTTCTACCATTTTTATGCTGGAAAGGTTCTGTTGACCATAGTAACAATCCTGTTAATCATCTGGCTTGATAAGACTTAGAAGAAAATTAAGTGTTATTTGTAGCTTGTTTCTTTACAAAGAAATGCTACAAGGTTAATTAAATGTAGTCTGCTAACAACCAAGCCATCAATTCATTTTCAAACAAATGGCAAAGTTAGGACATCAGGAGTAAATTTATACCTGCTGTAACCTTGAAGTTACCACTTCATGGCTGCAGCAGGTATAAATTTATTTTTATTTCACACTTTAAATCTGGCCCCATGTATCTAAGAAAAAGCTAACCAAGCAGACTCCTTTTCAAATGTGCATCATTCTGTAATAAACTAGCCAAGCAATATCTGCAATTTGTGTTGCGTATCAATCTACGTTAAAAATATTATGGCAGTTCTTCACCATTCTCATACTGCGTATTGGGCTGTACTGTTTGCACTCACTAATGCATGGTAACTAGCATGTCATTTATGCCATGACTTCAGTCTGAAAACAAACTTTAACACTACTTCAGCAATAATTAAAGCACGTTAGAAAAGTGAAGTAAGGTGGTTTTGAAAAGAAAACCTCTGTCATGTTTAGAAATGAAGTTAAAGGCCACAGATACATGCTCTTCAAATACAATAAATCAGTTATCTCAGTCTATAGTAACAAGGCTGATCCATTTTCAGAAAAGGAAGAGAAATATAAACATTTGAAGGTTTGTCTGTTTTTTTTTTTAATCTGCTTTACAATAAATGACTTCGTTTTGCATTTTAATATATCTAAATACTCATCTTGCAAGTTTGGAAGTAATAGTTTTATTTTGCAGTGTCAATAGAGTAGATAATAGCTTTTGAATTCTAGGCTGCCTTACAAATATAAATTAGCTGCTCTGCTTAGACCATTGGTAAATTTAATTCCATTTGTGTTACACACAGAAAGAAAAGAGGATCAGTAGAATTTAACTGTGACAGTTAATACAACTGCAGGTATACTGATGAGAGTGTTTTTTTAATACAATTCTCTTTTTTTGTACCTGCTAGACCATTTAATTCTTCCCTAAATAGGTAATGCTAAGGAATTTGGTTTACTTTTTTTTTTCCTCCATGGGAAATCCAGAATTCCCATTTCAAATATAATCTTACACAAATGCTTTCAGATTTTACACAGAAAATAGACATTTTTCTTAGACTAGATTTCTAAAATATTCTATTACCCCACATATCTTCCTACTAGGAAATGATCTTGAAAATAAATTTAGTGCTTCTTATGAAACATTTCTGGCTTAGCAATTTAAAGGACGCACTGCCTCAGTTATCTTAATAAAAGAGATTTTTTAAAGCATGTTATTTTTATCATAGTCTGGAGAAACCTTGCAGGCCAGGTAAAATAGGAAACTTGAATCACTATGCAATTAGAGGATGTAAAATAAAGAGAAAAAAGTGGAAAGACAAAAAAAGAAACAAAAGCTGCACTGAATGGATTCATATAGAAAGAGTATTTATACTGAGCTAGAATAGTTAGAGTACATAAATCACTGATGGAAAGGAGGAGGAGGCAAAGAAACATCAAGGAACTGAAAGGCAGACTCTTATTTCCTATGGCTAAACTGACCCTTAGCTGGTAGGGACATGGTCTTCACTCACATCTATAACCTGCATCATCGTCTTGCTATAGGTGCAATGACCTAATAGTTTTGAAATGCATCAACGGCCACTGCTGGAAATGATTACTTGGTTCCTTGGAGATGGGGCAGTGGAAGGGACTTACGCCCTTATGCCTTCTGCCTCACATAAGCCCCTCACAGGTCAGAGATGTTACTGCAACGCTAATAGCACCTGGTGTGAATGCTACCGATACTTGCAAGGCAACTCTAAGGGGAGAGGGTAGGAAACAGATGACCACTGTTAAGTGACCCAGTATGGAATTTTTGTTGTCTTGGTGATATCCCTCATTATTATTTCACAGGTCCACCTATCCCCCTTTCCTCCATCCACTGCATCTTTATATAGAGTAGGGGTACTTATGCAAAGTTCCTTATTCAACTGACCTCTACTCGTGTCTGAAAACAAGTTGCTGCTACATGAAAACAATACTCTTACTAAGAGTACAAGACTGTAAGTCTGCCTGGCTGGAGGGAATTATTTCCCCTGGGTTTGTGAGCAGTCCCTTCCATTCGCTGGCTGCCAGTTCATCTGCGAGGGAGGTGTTGCTTTCCCATTCCCTCTTGAACACCAGGGGTTTTCAGCCTCGATCCGAGCAACCCACTCCATTTCCAAATCATGCTCAATGGCACAGGCTGGAAACATGCCACCTCCTCGGTGCCTTATTTAAATGTGTTACTTAAAAACTTAAAAAGTCAAAGAAAACATATGCTGCCAAATCAAGAACTCAAATGTTAGGATGTGCAGCATTACAGTTGGTGCTGTAGCTATTCTTTGATCGCTTGCACTGTGTATCCACTGTAAGGCAGTCCTTAATTAAGTGCTCACTCATTTTTTCCCAACAGAGACTTTCACGTAATTCAGTGTACAGAATGCAAAGTGCTGTGTTAAACCTGCATCAACATAACAAATGTGTATATTTACAGGCAACCCTCTGAGTTGATATCAAGCCTATGAGGTGACCTAGTGCCTTATGGATGAGAAACAGATTAAACTGGGGGAAGGGAGGCTGTCTAAGGCTATTTGATGTTACAAAGTTTTCATTATTGCAGTTATATAGTGTAACCATTACTTAACCCTTTTTATAGTCCAAAAGATAACATTCCCATTCATTTCAATTGTAATAAATGCATAGGCTTCTGCAAAATAAATCACTGGGAGCTGAAGGTGAAAAGTGAAAGGATATGCTGTTGCTAACACCTGTTTTGTTTTAAGTAAAATTATTCATGTCACGTAGGAACAGTGTCAGCAGCAGATACAAAATTTTTGTTGGGCAGAATTCAATGACTTTACTCCTGTTTTGTGCCAGCAGAATCTTTGGGGAATTCAGGTGCCAAATTGTAACTACTGAGACTTTTTGGAGCATGTGCAAACCATATCTAAGTCAAATGTGGGGTTTTTTTTTTTCTTTTCTTTTCCTTTTCTTTTGCTTTTTTCTTTAACAAAACCATGTAAAAGAGCCCATCTGTGACAAACAGGCTATACATCTGCCAAACTCCAACTTCCAGCTCTGAAGCATGGGGGTATTTGAAATTCTCAAAAGTCTGTGCCAAGTGCCTGTCTCAGGCCAATTTGTTTGAGGGAAAGTTTGAGAGTAATGATAACAAGATTTTTTTTTTTTTTAACCTGGGCCAAGCAGTATAATTTTGTCTAATCTCATTCTTGGAAATTGCTGGGCCATCTTTTTGAAACTTCCTCTAAAAGATATAATGAAATAAATCAGGCAAACACTCAGTATGGAAAGTTTCAGTCTGTGTGGTTAAAGCTTGGCACAGTTAGGAGTCATGGAGACTGTGGGCTACCAGCTTTCACTGTAACAACCTAAAGAATCCGAAATGATGGTGACCAATGCAGACTCTATAGCTGGGAGCGTGGTGTGACAGGAGCCACCTGGCAGGACAAGGTATTTAATCTGTCCTGATGTATATTAACAACCCAAGGATTTTGTGATGTAGGGAAGGTATTTGAGGTCTGGCCCTAAACCACTGGACAACTTTTAAGCGCAAAGCTGAACAGGAACCTCAGCAAGTACATCCTTTACAAAAGTATGCACCAGCTTTATTTCACTGTAGAAAGTGAGGTACCAATTTTGAAGAGAAAAATAAAATCCTTACCGGAAGTCCTGAAATGTCCGAATATTTCTTGGCAGGCTTAAAGGAAGGAGGAGCATCAATACTAAAATCTAGAGAGAAACAAAGGGATAAATTCAGTGTGCTATATATATTTTAAAATGCAAACTCAAAATGTAAATAGCTAACAATACTTCTTTAAAATTCTGCCTTTACTTTCTGAGTCTCTGTTAACTAGCAGCACTAAGGCAAAGAAATATGAAGCAGAATTACCTCTGAAAACATTTAGCCTGTTAGCACTGCAAATGACAGCCTGATTCTGCTCACCAATCTGAGTTCAGTAAGCAAAACTGCCCTCCCTAAAAGGAAAAATGTGAGCTATTTAAAATGTGTTGATTTCTTCCAAGTCTTAATGACTTCCCTTGCAGTCAGTTATTTGCAAACAATAGCCACTGTCGTATGCATGCTGTACGTTAAGACCACAAAACATTGTTCAAGATTGCAGCTCTGAAATACTATAATCCAGAAAAGTAAAGTAATCTTTTAAATCAGTTAAATCTTTAAGCATGTACCACTTTCAGGCCAGTCTATGACCTAGAAAATTGTCTGAATGTTTAACTTAAATGATGGAAATTCCTGTTCTTTGGTGCCCTTTAGATAGCAACTCTCATTCATAAACATTTTTAAGATACAGTTGGTATGTTTAAGTAGTTAAATCACAGGGTTTTGATGTTTACAAAAGTATCTTGTACCTGACTCATTTCTTTCCTCCTCCTGATCTCGCTTGCACCTCATTCAGGTGCTATGATCATTTCAAATGTTCCATCCATATCAAATTTCTAACTCATCATCTCATAATTCAAAAGACACTAATGCCAAAGACAGCTGGTTTTAAATATGCAACTGAATTTCTTTTCCCCCTTCTTAAAAATCCTGTAAATTTACTGTTGCAAATGGAACATAATAGAAATAGCAACATCAGCAGATTGTCAGTTACAATAGCCAGGAACACACAGCAGTCTGCATTTTTCTTTAACAGTTGAGTCTAAAACACTTCAAAAAATGGCAAGCTATTTTTGGATAAAGCACCAAGTCTGACAAAAAGTACATGCATATGCTCACTTGTGAGATGCCTCCACTTGCTTAAGTAAAATCTGAGGATCACATTCTGCCTCCAGCTATGTTCAGTAGTATCCTACTTTATGAGTAGACTTGAACTGTATCTAGATTAAGACCACTGCTGTAATTCTGCTCCTGTAGATGTACACCAGCTAGCTGTAATCAGGACTGCTAATAGGGTAGTTTCAGCTGTGCTGAACTAAACAGGGGACGTAGGATTTAAATCTCTCAAGAATCTAGGATAAGGAGCTGGATAGGAAGCTTGGGCTGAGGTCTAAGCTACTGCAGGTATGTGGCTTAGCAGAATCTATTTGAAAATAGTTCAAATACAGCTAATCAAGCAGCAGCTACCTGTCAGAAGGCATTTGGGCATATGCAGGGGAGGAGGCTCCTCAGCAGCGAAGAGATGACAAAAACCTAGTGGGAATAAGGAGTTTCTGACCTGGTTCAGACAAATATATTTCCTTTATTAAACTCTCTCCCCAGACGTATTTGAATTTTGTCACAATACTCCACATTTTTTTGCTTCCCCCTACTTCCCACTTAGGACTGGTGAGTGTGATTGGACTAGTCTTAAATGTACAACTGGACCCTGTTCAAGTAGGATACTGCACGCACTGATGAAATAATTTAGGTTTGTTTTAAAGAAAGTTATTTGTGTGGATTTTATTTTTTATAAATACATGCAAAGCATCTAAGCAGCTTACAGCTAGGATCATTTAGTTGCCATGGCAATGCCCTTTCAGAAGCAAGAATTTGTTTTAGGTTCTTCCAAGTTCTGTTCTTCTTGCCAGCTGCTGCTCCACCAATGCCGGAGTGCTAGAATTAAAAATACGGTGTTTAGAGTAAAAATAAATAAAGAATACTATTTCAGAGCGTGACACTTCTATTTCATAGTCTGTCTGATACGTCTCATCTTGTCATGAACCATTTGTTATCCTCACTTATTTCATCAGCAGGCTAATAAACTGCGCACTTTAATCTTGGCTGCAAGAAAAACAAAGCTTTTTGGACTATGTCAAAGCTACTATGTTTAGAATTAACTGAAGGAAATGGAAATTTGCCTTTTACATGGAAATAGAAAATCAATGTGGTTAGGTTTAGCCTGAGATTACAGGATTCTGTATGTACTTCCCATCGTATTAGTACTTACTACTATGAAGTTTTGTCTAAAACTGTGATTACACAGCTAAATTTTCTCTCTCCTTTTTACGGCATATTACAGGTACAGCTCTAGCTCTTGTAAATTATCCGTGACTGTAGAAAACACAACTGATCTTTCAAAATGTAATGAATACTATGAGTAACTTTCTGGAAATTTTATTTTTCTTTCAAAGGATAGAAGACAGAAGAATAGAAAAAGAGTAATAGGTAGAATGTTGGCTGCCAAGACAATTTTGCATTTTGAAAGGTACACTAATGGAAGGCTTGCCACAGGTACTGCAACAGTAGTTTCAGTTATCAAATGGGATTGCTACAGAGTAATTTATTTATGTCCCTCCAGAGACAGAAGCTGCACAACATACTGTACTACTTCTAAATGATCAAAGGACATAGATCTACAGCTTTACTTCAGAAAAGAAAATGTTCTTACAATCGGGGAGTTGTTGTTATCTCTGTTAATAATTACTACCTGCCACATAGGTCTCATCAAAACTCAGCAAAGTTTCTGCAAACACACTTCTTCTGTGATGGGTTTATAAATTAGCCTGTTAAATTGCAGAGAATGATAGGAGGAAGGATTCAATGAGAAACTTTTTTCTGTAGACATAAGATATATTCAGAAAGGATGCTTGTAAGCTGATGACGTATCAGGTTTTGGCAATGGATACCCAATATAGGAAGTACATGCTCTGAGAATAACACCTTAGTAATCTAGAGATCATGGTAAAATAGAGACTGCTGTGAGATAAAAATAGATGTACTACCACATTACTAATTCAAACTCATGACATGAAATTTCCCCCAAATCATTGCATAATGATTTCTTTTTTCAGTAGTCTGGTTTCTCAAAAGCAACTATTGAGTTTATAGGAACTTATGCCTCAGCCCCCACATACCTGCAATCAAAAGGCAATGACTGCCAAGCACAAATGAACAAAGCTACCTCTGCACTAGTGAAGTTCAGGGAAAGCTGGAGCTGGGACAGGTGGAGCTATTCATTGCTCTACACAACTGACAGAAGGTCTTCTTCCCCTTCCCCATTGCCAAGGGATGCAAAATCCATTCAGGAAGTTTAGAAAAAGGTAATTTCTTCCTTCTTCTCTGCTTTTAAGTCTATCCTCTGCAGTAAGCTAATAGTTCAAACTTGGGCATATTTATGAGAGAGAGACATTATTTGATTTTCTTCCTTTTAAGGCAAATTAGGCTGGAAAGATGCAAAAAGCAATCCAAATAGTTACTACCAGTTCATACTGACAAAAAGCTAGTTAAAACTCAATACATTTCTTCTCAAATGAGTTACTGTATTGGGGAGGACAATTTCATGTTTTTATTATAACTGCCTATTATTTCTGCAGCAGTTGCCAAAGGCCCTGTAAATTTATTATTATTTCAAGCATGCAGACATTAGTATTGCCTTGTTGGAAGAGGTGACATCCCCCTAAGAGCTGAAGGATCAGCACAAGGCCTCACGGCTATTTAAGTCCTATAGGGAAGCTATATGGAATGCCTCTGGGCACAAATGGAGCTTTTGCAATAAGCCCCATTTCTCAAAAGACGCTGGTGCTCACTGGAGGATTAGAGTGAGCAAAGTATACAGTCATTTGAACACCCCTCTCATGACAGAAGTCATCCACAAAGCCGACATAGAGCAACTGGCAACTCAGAGATTAATTTTAGGCCCCCTGCCAAACTTGTGCTTAGTGAGCTGTGTGATGCCCGATTACTCAGGTTTTATGCTGTGAGGTATTGTATCTTATTCATACAGAACGAAATCTGGGATAAAATCCTTCTTTCTAAGTACTGGCTTAGGACCAGCAGTCTGAGAAGTTTGCCTGTCTAGAAAGCCAATGAGTTGGCCCTGGCACAGCAAGATAAAAAGATATTAAAAACAAACCTAGCAGTGACAGCATTACTAGCTCTAGTCTTCCTTCACCTTCTCCCCCAGTTTAAACCTCTGAGTGTTTTAGCAGCCTGTATTTCGTCAGCTGTCAGAGTTTACATGACTTCTGAATGCCGGCAGGCCAAGCTTCTGGGGAGCACAGAGCGTTTGCTTCTAAATCTAGCAATTACCGGAAGAACAGACACCACAAGTCTGTTAAAAGTTTCAGGGACTGGGAGAGGAGCAAAATGCCAGTTGCTAATGACTCTCTGGCTGATTTCTAGTTCAATTGTTTTGCAGTCTGCCTCGTCTAGGAACTGGGAGGTGGGATTCCTACATTCACAGCGGTATAAATTATTCCTCTCTAGCTGTGGTAGTTTGTGAGATACCACATCATAAAACTTGTGCACTTACCTTGATCTAGCAGGTTTTCTGACTCTGTTCCAGAACTTCACATAATCGTTCTGCCTCTGGACAAGTGCCATTTCCATGCCATAATATACTGTGCACTTTGGACCATAGTGTAGCATGGACTTGAGGTGAATTTCTTAAAAATTGCCAACATTTTATTTGGCTGTTAAGCTGACTTTCTTAATATTTACATTAGCAATATGGTTAAATAGAATCCTAGTTAATATTTTATTTGAAGAGTTTAGAATTTCAAATTGTTAAAATAATATACTTACAATGAATTTTGGATCTTTAAATGGTAACGGCTTGACAGTTGTTTCCACTGATCCTGTGCTGGAGTCTGTGTTCAGAAGTTTGTTTTCATTCATGGCCTCCCCACCTGCACTCTGAGGAAAAAAATACAGTCTTACTGCTTGTTACTCTGAGCAAGTTTAACCAGAGACTGAGCTGTCTGCTGTATTACCTACCTGTTGCCTTTTCAGCCTTTCTATATCTTTTGAATCTTTAAAGATGTTGCATGCCAGCACTGGGGAAGCATGAAACAGAGTATTTGTCAAGCAATTTACAACTGACGCATAAAGCAGAGGAGGGGAAGAGAGTGGCCAAAGCCTACTGAGTAAAAACAGCATCGGGTTTATTTCAGCCTTAATAAAATCCATCTCTGTGAAGTGCAAGACAGCATATGAAACCAGAAATGGCAGAAATGTAGGTTGGATTTGTTTCAGAATGTTCAGTATTAGAGCATTAACAGGAATATATAAAATTTATAAGAAAATTTTTGTCAAGGTTCTAAAGACTAATTGATTAATTAGTTTACTCTCCATATGTGGTTTCAATCATGCCTGAGTGAGGATTGAGGGGAAAAAAAGATTTTATTATATGTATTATTTTTATATACAAGCCTCACAAAATCTACATCAGTACTAGTTGGTGTTTTCTAGGCTTTTCTTTATGGATTATTTATTTAGAGGGAAGAGCAGTTGGAGAAGGGGTGTGTGTGACTGGAAAGCTAAAAAAGTTGTGTGGTAGTCTAACCAATTTCTGATAGTTCTGCATGGCTGAGTCTGTGGTGATTTTTTTAATTTTGTGAGCACCTGTAGTCTCCACACTAGCAGAACTAGACCATGCTACATGCATAAATGTTCCTCGTGAAATCCTGATCGATACTGAAGCCAATGAAAACTTTGCCATTTTGTTTGGCAGTTCAATCAATAGGATTTCATACCTTGACTCTTTTTTCTTGAAGAACAAAAAGCTTGGCTAAAAGCTAAATCAACATTTATTGGGCGAGTGGTTAAAATGTTTCTTTACCTTCAGACAGATAATACTTAGAACAAAAAAATGTTTTCCTGTGAAAAACCTGCACTGCAAAACCTTCTGTGTTGATACAATACTCTTTTATGTACAAGAAAAAAGGACCATTATTATTATTAATGAATTATGGGAGTACCTCTAGAAACTGAGACTATGTAGCAAAGGCCATCATTCAGCATATCCTTCTCCATGTGATTACAAGGGAAGTGTTTGTATTCTTAACTACATGCTTAAGTAATTACAGGATTAGGAACTAGGCAAGTTGGACTCTTCTTTGGGGAAATACATCAGTTATTCAACAGTGCCTGTTTTTTGCATAGCAAAGAGAGGTCTTAAATATTCAAAGTATGGTATAAAGAAGCATTCAAGTAAAATAGTCATGTTTCTAGTATCTTCTTAAAATAAAATATAAGAATAGAAATGATCTATTTTCAAAACAAAGTCAGTCCTCTGTAAGCTCACGGGACAGGGGATACTGCCATAATAACATCAGTGGAAGCGACACTGAAGTCTGTAGCTTAAACTTGTTTCTTCCCTTGCCGAGGACAACATTAAAAGGCAGTGACTGTCACAGAAACAGAAGAAATGCAGATGGATGTTTAGAAACGTGCATTATGTGAGAGTGAGCAGAGCAAATATCTTCAGCAATCCTGAGTAAAGTGGCTTTATACAATGAGTTGCTAGGTTTCAAACTATATTCTTGCACATGCATGCTTCCAGCACTTCAGATTTCAGCAGCAAACATTAAAGTCAATCTTGAGAAAGACAAGGCTTGAGATACAAGATTATTTTTGATGAATAAATTATCTCTGATACTGCTCATTATCAGTGTAAACTCTTTAAGTGGAGGAATCGGGGCTCACAGTTATTCTTCAAAGCATTCTTGCCTTTTATATGGTACCATTTGGTTGGTTTTAAATCCAAACCTATGTTTTTTATTAATCACTTTATCACTTTTGCCCCTTCAGTGATCTTCTTCTAAGTATTCTGTTGTTGATGAAACAGGTTTTGAGTAGCATTTCAACAATATTGCAAAACAGTATCTAGCATTTTGAGACAGAGCAAATAAAAATGGTTTATCAGTAAAGGGAAAGAAGCTTCCTTATACATATAGTCCTTAATTTCTACAGCTGGGTACATTTACATTTGTCACTTACAGTCTTCAGTGGGTTTTTCCACATGGATTCAGTGCTAATCTTGCTGGCGCATTGGGAAGGAAAGTAAGGAACTGTTCCTGGCAGGACAATTCCTGAATGTAAATTCTACACGTCGTTTCTTTTCCGGACCAACCCCGAAGGGATTTCAGGTATTAGCACTGCTAAGAGTCGGGATAACTCACGTTACATGCCAGATGTTGATTTTGTTTGTGCTAGTATCCCTTGCACAGTGGCAGAGGCAGCAGGATCCGGAGCAGCAGCTGCTTTTCTGGGCCATGCAGACACCCAAGTCACCCTCCAGTCCCACTGAGACGTAACGCCAGCAGGAGCTTCTGGATCTGTCATGGACAACTTGAGAGCAGTGGTTTCCTCTCCAAGGCAAAGGGTGCAGACTGGTGTGCAGGACTGGAAAGCAGGTTGCATACCATAGTGGCATGCAATTGATACCATGATTTCAGAGCCCTGTGATAGACTGGCAAGCAAGTAAGACTGAGTACTGTGATCCTAGTTAAATGCTGGGAACTGAGATAAAGGCATACTGTAGAGGCATGCCAATTCCCTCACTCAGAAGCTGCTTGCATGAAAATTCTGATTTTTAGCAGTAACAGAGCACTATGGAAGAAAGATACTCAGCTAATATAGCTTCTGTCTGGAAAAACATTAAAGAGTTGAGTAGAAGCACTGCTCCCACAATAAGATGCTACTGCACAGAGGAGTGAACTCCAGCAAGTACAGAGCTTTGAAATGCTTTTTCCCTGCAGCCTGCAGAAGTCTCAGCTGATATCCTCAGCAGTTTTTCAGCCACAAACTGAAAGTGTCTCAACAATCTACAAATCTGTCCAGCCTATGTTTTAAAATGTCAGGATTTAAAGCACAAGAAACATAATTTATTTTCAGGTTTGTTTTTTAAAGGGAGAAGGGAAGGAATGCCAAATGGATTTTAACCATTATGGATTTACCTTTGTACTGCAAACCCCATCTTTCTTGACCATGAATAATGCAGTGGTAAATACAAAACATTATTTTGAGCCTGAACGGAGCTTCCTCAGTGAACAGGAATTACTGTGCAGTAAAGGTTATCTTTAACTTTTAACACGAGCTGAACACGTCTCTCAAATGTGCTTGTTTGCTTGGTCGTTTAGTTTGGAAGATACTTCATTCTTCACTGTCATGTGTTGGGGCAAACAAACAGGAATGAATTAAAATCCCCTCTGTAGTCCTGTGAAGCGATGGCAGTCTCGTGAGCACAGCGAGGAAGCGGCTGTCACCAGGGAACATGGACTGCTCAATGTGCGCCGTAACCCCCAGTCACGTGTGGGGCAACTTCCCCTTCCTGCCCAGTTCACAACCAGTCCTCAGCATATTTTCTCTACCCAGTCTCTTCGCTAACTCTCTCACTCCCAGTGTCCTAGGATAATCCCAAATGTTTTGTAGCAAGGCGACAAAGAAACTGTAACCCCGGGCTGAAACTCTGGAAAGAGTCTTTAAGGCTTCTTTTTAACTGAGCTTGTAATGTAAACATCCTTTATGGGGAGCTCAATGTACACTTCAAGGAGAGAGACAGTGAAGCAGCTTTTACTGTGCACTTTGTAACTAAACTATGTCTTTTAAACAGTGGTTTATGTAACTAGGGCTACAGGGAATTTGTGCTACAGCAGTCACTAAGCAATCTGTATTTCTCTGTAGGCTGTTGGGGACTGTAACAGCAAAGGCTTTGGAGTGGCTTTACATTTACAGGTACATCTGCACTGGCAAATGAAGGTCCATGCTGCACCACTTCTCATGTCGGCTCCCTCTCTTCTCCTCCTCCCGGTATCCCCCTTAGCCAGGTGTAGAGCAACCTTGACTGGAATTGCATGTTTTAAAAGTTGTAGGCAGCGGGTGAAAGGCTTCTTACAGGACCGCTTGTGCAATTTTATTCCCTCTATAAAGTTGCATTTATGTGCTTTAGCTGAATTTTAACTGCAACCGCAGTGTGACAGGTTGGCAACCTCCACCTCTCCTGGGATAGACGGAAGCAATAGCGGGGGATGTGGCTTCTTTTTCGCATTTCTTTTCATAAGACCATCCCTCGAGTATGCAGCGCATCCCAGCTGCGTGGGACACAGTCCTCCCCGTTACATACTAGGACTGGGTGACAGTCACCCAGTGAGGAAGCTGGCTGAGGACTTCACTTGGTTAGGAGACAGCAAAAATTCAAGAGAGCAATGAACTGCAGCAAACACTCGGGAATCCTCAGAGGTTTGTTGTAAGAGCAGCCAAGTCTGGGGAAAGGAGCGGAGCAAAGCTTTGCTACCTTAACACTGGTTTCTTTTGAATAAAGCCAAACCCCAGGAATGAGCCTAGTTTGGACCCTACTGTATATGCTGTCTGTACTGGGAGAAAACACACATTGGGAGGGTGCCTATTCACATACTAGTTTCCATCTTAGGTTTTGGTAGATCTATTAATTTTTTCAATATATTCTGTTCCAAATTCCCTACCGCAGATGTATTGGTTTTCACATGATTTCCAAAGATTGCTCCATTTGTCTGGTTTTATTTAGAGAGAGGACAAGCAAAACTTGTAGACCATGGAAGCAGAATTCTTTGTTTTGGCTATTTCTAGGTGGAATCAGCATTGTGGGGTTTGGGATGGGTGTCTGTGATGGGACTAAATACCAGGTGCAATTAGCTTATTATGAAAGTGCTTGTCTGAATCATCATTCCTTTTTTCTTTTTCCCCAGAGGGGATTAAAACTGCGTAACAGAGTAACTGATTTGCGTTGAAGTATCATTTCTTATCTATTTACTTCTAGATTATATTCGATAATATTTTTTCATTATTTTAGACTAATAGGATTTGACAAAGTATAAGAAACATAGAAAAATATGAAACATAAAAGTCAAAGACATAAATTTGTTCATTTCTGGCATCCTATCAGTGCATACCATGCATGTCACAGGTTAGGAAAAAAAATGGATTTGCACATTACTGAAGGTACACTACGATCATCAGTGACCATTTCACTAGATGTACAGGTTTACATGGTAAAACAGAATTTAAAAATAGAAGGTAAACTGAACCATGTGTTGGTAAAGCAAAACTTAAATGCATAAATAAATTCCGTAAGAACTGGAAAGGGGCTTCTAGTTTAAGGGAGCAAAAGCAATACTGTAAACATTGATTTTCTCTGTCTGTTTTGTTTTCTGCAAATCATTAGTCAGTTTTAACACAATATTGAGTACAGCAATTGTAGATGAAGCTGTACATAGGTAGTTTTTTGGTTTGGTTTTGCTTCTGCATTCAGTACTTCTGACACTCTGGCTTTGTCTTAAAGTGATGATTAAGGGGTTGTATGTCGCTATTGAAAAATAAGTAATAAGAGGAATCTGGATCTAAATCAAGCCCTCACACTTGGTGATAACTTTGCTCCAAGCACCAAATTTGGCTTGCTGAGGAACCCATTTGTCTCCAACCTTTGTACGTGAAGCTCAATAAATACTTTAAATTATTTTTACTTCCTTTTGGCAGCTGATTTGCATAGCCACAATAACATTCCTAATTTCATTGACACTGTTGTTTTAACTCAGCCTCAGTAGTGGTATTTGTCTACTTATTCCTGTAGTAGGCTACTTCTAAAGCAGCAATATCCAACTTGTAGCAACTTACCTAGCTACGTTCTCTGACATCCTGACGAAGTTGTGGCATGCAGCCAGGGAAGAGAATAGTAATTCCTAAAATAGATGGATAATACCTGTATTTTCACAAGCAGCCAATTACAGTGAGCACGAATACCATGTGGAAACAGAGCACAAATGTCATTATATTACAGCTGCAATGATATGAGCAGACTTTCCAAAATTGGGAGTAAACTTTGAATGTCACCTATTTAACACAGTCACAGCTAATACTGCTCATAGTGGAACATATACTAAGCTGTTTGATTAATATATTAGCTCTCACTGTATAACAAGCCTGGTATAGGCTCTTGCACATTCTGAATATTTAATTAATTTAACTCTGCATGATGACATGACAGGAGCCATTAAAACTTGAACACTTACACTCTGGCAGGCAAAAATGCAGTTCTGCATTGCTGGGAACAATTCAGAGAGAGAGGTGTCAGAATCAGACGTGCTTATGCTCACGTTAAAATGATAGCTAAAAAAATTACTCATCACCAATGTTATTAGCATAGTGTATTTCTGAAAGTAAACTCACTGAAAACTCCATCACAATGTGAGACCGAAGAAATAGCACTCTCTTGGAAAAGATTAACTCTCTCCATGTCTGTGATGATTGATAGAAAGGTTTGCTGGAAAGACTTACTCAGTAACATGTATAAACATGTCTTCCCCATCTGGTTGCATTTTACTAGTTCAGGAAAAACCTTTTCCCTCTTCCTTTCCACTCGCTAAAATGAAGCCCCGTACAATTTCCCCAATCTTTTCTCTCTTAGAACTCTGGTACATGGTAGCATTTTAGGAACGTCCTCCCTTCACAGGAGGTTCTACCTTATTTTGAGGTAGGACAAAAAAGATTTCAGCTTGAAATTTTTCAAATGGCAGGAAGGAAAAAACCAAATCTTGCATATTCACAGCAAATTTTGTTCCACAGGGTACTGAAAAGCTCAATTTACTAAAAAAAACCCAACAACTGAGTAATAGCCAGCTGAAAACAGGTATTAAGTACAGTGCAGATCAACGTCCTTGATTTCAAGCAGCTCGCAAGGTGGGCAACAGCATCACGCATACAGTGTAATTTGAGAGTAAATCCATTTACGTAAATGGGTTTCATCATTGCCAACTCATCTCAAAAGACAAGGTTCCTGGTGCAGGTTTCTGCTTCCATTGACATCAGATGTAAATCTCCCAAATGCCTGACAACAAAAATATTTTTGTTTAAATTATGGCATTGTCCTCAGATGCTGATGATGCTTTCATTATATAAGGAAAGCTGAGGGAGGGTTGTTAAAAACAAACATAACAACACAAAGCTTGAACTTAGATTGTTGAATTATTATAATAATAGTTTATAATTCCACGTACATGTCACTAAAAATACTTCAGCTTCTTCTAAGCATTTCCCAGAGGACTTCTGAGTCACATGTCTAACTACTTTTCTGTGCTAGGCTTTCAAAATCTGCCCTTCCTAAAGCAGCAGTTCCTTCCCTCTAACTTCCTGAGTATTTCCGCTGAGCATCAAAAGGTAATCAACTATGCTAATTAACTCCAAACGTAAGACTAAAATTTAGAAATAATCTTGCCTGTTGGGTGTGTAAGAGAGGGCGGAGGTATTTGAAGCAGGACATGGAAAATGTTTCACTTGCACAGGTAAGGATAATACATAGACACATAAGCTGTCCAGAAAGCAATCTGTACATCACGCTTTTGAACTTTTACACCACTGTTTTGAGGCGAGTTAAAACATCTTATATTCCAACTGCCTTAGAAAGCTGAATAAAATTTTACTCATGCACTGAAAGATTGGACTGTCACAAAGTGATGGATGGCTTTTCTATGTTCTCTGTAGGGCATTTCAATACCATAGACTCCAAGTGCTCTTGATTAAAAGGCGACATTCTCATTAGGGTCCCATCACTGCCTGAGCTTCAAACCATTATCATTCACCTGCACTGGTGCTTCCAGTGACAAAATACTTACCAAAATTTATAAAATACTAATTACTTCAGTCACTTTGATGGAGGTATAAAACACCCTAAAGCAAAGCTCTATTACGCTGTGTGAGGATTTGAATTCAAAATTAAAAATGCAGCCAAAGGGAGAATAAGACTTTAATTACATTTCCATCTCTCAAACATTTCTTGAAAACCTAGGGGAAAAAGGCCTAGCAATTTTGTGACACAAGAACTCCCTTCTTAGTGGTACTGCTCACTTAAGGAAAAAAAAATCCAGAAAACCTCAAATTTACTTGGTTTTCTTAAAAATTATTAAACTTTCTAACACAGAAAGACACTAACAAGCTTTAATAAAAAGGTCTGATTTCTTCTCAGGAGATTTCGGATGCCGAACATGTTTTTCCATTTAAAAACTTTCAAGCACTATTGATAGAAATCGGTAGTTTTATAACTTGCAGATATTTCAAGGAAAAAAGAATTACTATTTTCTATGGGGAAAAGTCTAAAATAAAATGCAATTGGAATGCAACTGTGAATAGCTTCACACTATCCCAGAAAAGCCTGGTTTAATTTGCATTAGCCACAAAGCTCCCTTCGGCTTAAATAATTGCAAAGGATCTCTCACTTTTAGATTTCATTTGGTGGATTGGGATTACTCCTTGTTCATAACATTTGACAGTTTTCTTTATTAAGAAAATTGTAACTTGGACAAATTCATGAACTGAATGGCATGCTGAAGCAGCTCTGGAGCTAAAAATTTCAGTATATATGGAATGAAAAAGAATGTGTTAGGTCATACTTTCAGCAAGGGTAAAACTGAGCCCAGCTAACAGAGTATTTTGATTCCCCAAGAGGAAAAAAAGTTTTCTAAATTGATGGGCCTTAAGACTGAAAATGGGTGGAAGTGTAGTAGCAAAAAAGACTAGATTAAATCACAACTGAATTTTTATAAAAACTGCCAGTACATTCCTTTCTCTATCAGGAAAACTCAGCTCAGTCAAGGACTTCGGCTAAACTGCTTCTTAAAGTTTAAAATGCATCATTTGATACAGAACAGTTAAAGTATTTCAGGAGAAAAGACAGGAGGATTACAATATGCTCATGTGCTGTTAACATTGTAAGGCTGCTCAGGGAGCTTATCAAAATCGCTCTGTCGAATAACAGGCTTCAGCCTAGGTAGGAGAAGGGTCCAAGTCCATTCATCTGCATGGGACTGAACCAGGGACAAGGAAAGTAAAAAGATACCGGCCTTTACGGCTGACATGAAAGGAATTCCATTCCGCAAAAAATACTCAGTTTCCTGATTCTAGTTTATTCTGTAAAACATTATCCATTTTGACAGGAAACAATGTGTGAGTAACAAACAAAACCAAAACAACATTTCTTCAAGGAAAAGCAATTAATTAGTTACAAGTAAAGGTAGGGTGTATCTGTCTTCCAGAGCTCCTACTATATCTCTTTTTTTTAGCAAAAATAGACCTCAATTAGAATAGTCAAATGTTACATTTGGATGTTATAGACTAACTGGTAAAGTGATACAGAAAACAAAACTTTACTTTTGCATTTCCCGTATTTTTTGCACATTTTAGCACTTCCTTCTTTCTGCCTTGTCACTTTAAGTTGATAAAAAGTCTGTTTCTATTATATTTCTGCTAACTGCACCTACTGATGCATTAGTAAATACCAGCAGTCGTACTGCAAAGGCTTAGTACTGCAGTCTAAACTTACTCAGAAGAAGGTTTTTCCATTTGTGTGCAGGTACTTAGACTGTCATACTCAAACACGATGCCAGAAGGACAAACGTTAGGTACAGTGACATATGGAACATTCGACTTCTAAAGCAACCAAGAATAAAAATATTCTTTCTACAAACCTTCAAAAAGTTATCAAAGGCATAACGTATCAGAGAGTAGTAACTGTAGCAGATGCTCTAAAGGACTTTAAAAGAGGTGTCCCAGTTTCAGCTGGGATAGTTAATTTTCTTCCTAGTAGCGGGTATAATGCTGTGGTTTGTATTTAGGATGAGAATAATGTCGATAACACACTGATGTTTGGTTGTTGCAAAGTAGTGCTTATACTAAGTCAAGGACTTTTCAGCTTCCCATGCTCTGACACTGAGGAGGTGCACAAGAAACCGGGAGGGGGCACAGCCAGGACAGCTGACCAAACTGGCCAAAGGGATATTCCATACCATATAATGTCATGCTCAGTATATAACCGGGGGAGAGTTGGCTGGGGGCACTGTGGCTCAGGAATTGGCTGGGCTTTGGCCAGCAGGTGGTGAACAACTGTATTGTGCATCACTTGTTTTTGTATAGTCTTATTCTATTATTATTATAATTAATAATTATTAATAATAATAATAATCTCTTCCCTTGCTGTCCTATTAAGCTGTCTTTATCTCAACCCACGAGTTTTACCTTTTTTTTTTTGATTCTCCTCCCCATCCTACCAGGTGGAGGGGAGAGGAGTGAGTGAGCGGCTGTGTGGTGCTTAGTTGCCAGCTGGGGTTAAACCATGACAAGAGGACAGGAAAAGAAACTCTACCTTAAGTTTTTAAAAATCTTCAGACCACAAATATCGTCCTTATTGTTTGTCTCGTGTTATGGGACAAAAAAAACCTGGCTGTACACGCCCTGAATACTACATACACTTTCCTTCATCTAGCAAACTCAACACCAACTACTCCTGCTTTGAATAGCACACCAGGTCTCCTGTACTGACCGAAATTGTAAGTGCATTATCCCATGGATACCTACACTTAACTGGATAATGAAAAAAACCCTGATGATTGAACCAAAATAAACATACAGCAAATTCTAATTTAGATGAAAATAAGGTAATATAAGTATCTATTGTAGACTCTTTTGAGGCTGCTCAGGAGGAAAAGGGAGGAGAGAGTTGTGATGCTAATTTCAAGGCAAATTTCTGAAATATTTCTGCAGAAACATTTTTACAAGTAAGTGGGTTTTTATTCAACTGTCTACGTTCTGTGGCCATACGCTTCACCCTGATACTATATATTGAAGTTGAGGAACTGCAGCACACCTCAAAAGCTCCAGACAGTTCAGTGTTTTGCATATAAAATTGTATCCCAACTGCCTTTTTGCTGGACTTGAAACAGAACAGAACTATTAAAAGACTTGACTTTTCCACCACATTAGAATTAGTGAAGTTTTGGTATCACATCCACAACTGTAGGTGAGAGGAAAATACAGTATTTAAAATTTTGTAATAGTTTTAACAGTATGTTTTAAGAAGGTTCCCACAGTGAATTATTTAGCAAATAAAAAAATACCTTTTGGTCAGATGGAAAGAAGGAGAATAGAAAGGGCAATTCTGTGGCTGCAACAAAAGGCAATTCTAGCTGCAACAAATAGGCTGAACAAAAATTAAGGAAAAAATGGAATTTCTGACTTGAGAAAATTTAAGGTTGTTAATGTGAGATTCAAACTAGCATTGTTAGTTCTAGACTATGTAAAGAAAGATAACCAGCTTAAGGAATAAGGCCTTTCCAGCTAACTACTTTGGTTTGAGGAACCTGAACACACTGCGCACATGTCAAGGAAAAATAGCTTTCTGCTATTCCAGTTTGTTGATTTTAAGAGTAAGTTTTGCTGTGAGAACATTGTGCTCTTCCTCCCACGGAAAAGCAGTTCTACTAAAACATAACCGTTGTTACAGTGTAGGAAGAATACATACAGTCTAAATGTAGTCACTGAACTTTGGGCTACTCAGCTGAGGTACCCTGACCTGCCTACGGAAGGCATGTACGACTGCTCGTCTAGGGAGAGGGCACACCCATCTTAATCACATCAATCAGGCGTCTGAATTGAGACACGGTAGCACTGAATCACTGAGGCTGGAAGGGGTCTTGGGAGGTCACTAGCCCACCTCCTGCTCAAAGCGGGGTCAAAACTGACCTCGGACCAGGCTGCTCAGGGCTTTGTCCCAGCAGGTCTTGAACACCTCCAAGAAAAGAGATTACACAGCTCTCTGGGCAACTCTCCGTCTCCCTAGTTAGAAATCAATATCCTATAAAATATAAAATACTGGGTTTATTAACAAAAAGCTCTTTCAGTCATGAGCAGTCATATAACTCACAGTAATTACTGCCCTAATTTCTGCATGTTCCATTTCAGCAGTATTTTGCTGTAGTCTTGATGGTTTCAGGGCATAAATGTAACAAAGTTTCTGGGCAGAGGGGTCATCTTTTATTAAATGTACCTGTTTATCTGGAAAATTAAGACAAGCTTCTGGATGAACTGCATATCAATACACCACTGACTCAATAGAAAGACTTTTTATAGCGCATAACTTTCACAGAGTTTCCTACAGGCTCCCTTCTCCTTTCTCCTAGCTGATAAATATTTTCGTAACACTCTCTCTCTTCCCTGATTAACATCTCATGTACTCCTGGGATGCCACTAACCTTTTCTTCAAAGATGGTCTACTTGATACCTACCTAACCAAACTCTACACAGTAGTTTCAGATTTGAAAAAAGACTTGCATGCTTGAAAGCTTATTTGATTTTCCGGCTGTAACACTGAAGTGACACTATCCATACCTGTAAACCTTTTGCAGAACCTATTACAGACGTCTTAGCCTTTTTTGCCCTTCTTCTTGTTCTTTCACTAACTCAGAAAAGCATAAATGTGAAGAAGCAGTAAATAAGGCTGTCGTGATAAGCACATTACATCCTTATGAACACAGGGATAAGTAGTGTTAAAAGCACACCAACACTGTAAGGGCAGAAAAGTAAAGAAACTAACTTGCTTAAAATTGTGTAGAAGGTTTCACCTCTAGGTCTGTGGGTGTTTGCAAGATGTGGTATCTTTTTAAATTATGTCAGATTTCATGTAATTCACATATTAGGCAGGCGGTGCATTGAAGCACACAGAAGTGTGTATTTTGTCTGTTGAATGAAAATTGAGGACATAAGATATACAACAAATCATTTTTCTCTGTTTAATAAATTATAAAAGGACAGATATGATACTAGAAGTCTCTCTCCATGTGGTAAAACCAAGCAATGGCCTGCAATGCTTTACAGAAAGATTTTTGTTTTAATTCCCAAAAATGCTCCTTATCCACAGCAGGGTCTTATAATCAGCAAGGACAATTTTTGTTCCTGAGTCAGCCAGCACACATCCTGGGGCATGATGATTACAAACCATGTAACTACAGATATTCACCCCTCCCAGAATGATGGACTCTACAGTTTAGTTACAAATTACTCACAAAATAGTTTCCTTCTATCCATTTCAAATTTGATTCTTGAATTAACAGTGATGCATTTTTATTACAACATAAATGCATGTTATTAGATGGCATGACTAGATAGCTTTTTGGCTAGAGTTTTGGAATGAAAAGATTTCTGATCCCTGTTTGCACAACTGTGTATTTTGCATTAAAATTATCATTAGACAAAACAAGTAACAGAAACAAATACCTAAAATACATAAGCAGACCATTCTGACAACCGTGTTCAATACTATACTACAGAGTTGTTCTCTTTGGAACAGACAGAACCTCCATCCGTGGCTGGAGAGGAGAATACATTTCCACACCCCCCTCCCACCATACCAGACTGGCTTCCAGTCTGGTGGTTAGGGTGTATGTGGGGAAAAAAGGGGTTTGAATCCCCTCTGGCAGTGGCAGGAACAGGACTAACTTCAAGTGGAGAACACAGAAAGCACTTGTAAGGAAACGTGATATAAAATGCCAAGTATTGGTGCCTTAAGTGTGACTTCTGTTCTACTTAATATCTGCTTTCAGAACGGCAGATGTTCATGGTTCTGAACCCCAAGTGGAAAGAGTTGCCTGTATCTTCAGGGAGAAGTAGAATTAGAACTAGTCATTAGTATTTCCTGCTGGCTTATTTTGTTGGCACCTCACAGAGCTTGCTGGAGTTTGTAGAATCAGTTCTAAGGTACTTTGAGACTGACAGACAAGCAGTATGACTGCTGAAGCTGTTACTCTCCAGGTCTTCCCACAGGCAGGGACACTGGATCTACTAATGAATCAGATCTTGAACTCCTCCAGTTTGCATTTAGTTTGTTACAGTAAACTAACAAAACCTGCAGTTAAGAGTATCTAAGCTCATGAAATAGCTCGCCTGCAGTGGAAAAGTGGTTTTCCTTGCACATGGTCCTGTTTCTTCCTTGTGCTACCTCCAACACCTGTTAGACCTCCCTGTGAATCAGTCCAGTTCACCAGTGTGGCAGGAGACAATGCAGCTTCCTGGGAGAGGGGGAAGGTTTGGTAAGTTGATCTTCTTACTGAGGGACCTCCATCAGTGGCTGAGCAGGTCTGGTGAGTAGTACCAAAGCTAGCGTGATGCAAGAGCATGCAGCTGAGACTTGTGGAGGCGGGTAAGACGAGTGAACAAGACGGGAGAAGACTGGGGCTCTTTCCATACTGATCGTGAGAAGAACAGATTGCCCAATTGTGCCTCTTGAAGTTGCAGGTGTGTTTTGCAGTGAGACAAGACATGCTGTTCATGGATACAAGTCCCACAGTGAGGGCCAGGTTTATTTCACAACACGGAGCGTCACAACTTCTATGGCTTTCCATAGGTCTAAAGAAATAGCCAATGCCTCCATTCTGTTTCTTGGAATGCTTAAAAAATGTGTTCAAAACCCTCCCAGGCTACAAAATTAATATTTCAATTAGCCTTTCTAATCCAAAATGAATACATTTATATAACTATTAATGCCTTGTTAAAGCAAGAACTGAAGTTATTATCTTAAAAGGTCTTTTCCAGTCTAAGTGATTCTATGATTCTATTACCTAACACAAGCATGACACTTTACAAAAATGTGAAAAACAGTCTGACACCTCTTCAAATCTGCAGTATCTACACGGTTAAGCTATTCCAAGTTTTCTTTTGTTAATCGGAACCTTTTAATGCATTAAATGGATTCTGAGATCGCTTTTTAGGAGCACTACCTCTCAGACAAAATGTCATGCTAAAGTACATGCATGCACTGTTTTGAGATTGCTCTTTCTCTTTCATAAAATAACCCATCCTATTTTATCTCTTTATGATAGAAGCAGTGAACCAACTTTATTATCTCTCCTAAGTTTCTTGCATGTTTATTATGATTCCTGAAATTAAGTGTGATCATAGTAAGGCTCTCCATTTTCTGTTAGCAAAAGGAAAAATTAAAATTCTCTACTAGGAAAAACAGAGAAGGGTAAAAAAAACATGACACCAGCATACTGACGCCCATAGTAGAAGTCAATACACATATGCTTTTGCCTTTCTACAACATAGCACATCTGTGTTTACTCTAACTCTAAAATCTAATCACATTTGGTTGGGGGTTAGTAAGTCTCCGAGACTGGCATAGACTGGTTTGGAAATTCACATGCTTTTATGATTACAGATCATCTAAAGCCTTCACTATGTGATAAATCTCAAGCAAAGTCAATTCTTAGCTCTCAGTTTTGACAGTTTCCCTTTTAATCTAGATTGCTCCATAAAAGAAATTCCCTTTTTTTAACAAACCTAAACTTAAAACACACATACTTTTGACAGATTTCCATACAAAATCTGCTAATTGTCTTTTAATTATCATTTTCTATCAGGGACTGGAAGGATTCTGGTTCTTTAACAGATTTGACTTCAAATGTGCAAGTGACAAAATCTGGCACCTCATGATAATCCTGGCTCTCATTAGGGGACTGCCTGAAAATAAGCTGGTTTTTGGGAAGAGTGCTTAATATTTCAGCTGTTCACTGCTTTGTTGCGGAAAGTATCTTTGTGGTCACGTGTTTGAAAGGATTAGGAAATGTAGGCGGTAAACCCGTGAGTGCTTCATACAGAGAACTGCAAGTTTGGGGGATTTTCAGTGCTCTGTGGTCTGGTGACATGCAGTGTGATGCCACAGTACATAACCTGTCTGTGGGATAGCTATCCCAATTTAAACACTACCTGCTAAAACTCTTGTTAAGACATGGCCATTTGGTTTAAACTGGCTGAGTTAGTTTTGTAAGAGCCAAGACTCTCAGGTTAGGGTTGTGAGTAAGTGTGCAAGTGGCTCAGCTTCAAGCTGAGCCCACCTCAGCAGTTCTTATCTTAACTAGCAATCGACTGCACCGTATCCTGATATTTATACTTTATCCAATGAAAGTGTCATTTAAATCAGTTTAATTAGGTTTGAGTTAACATCCCCTGGGAGCACATTACAACTTTTAAAGATATTGTTCCAGGCAAGCAGTAGCTTCAGATTGGCACTGCTTCATTGGTTAAATTCATGTATTTTCAGTTACTGTCATAACCTTAAGGGCTAAAAGATGGTTAAAAACAAAAAGTGCAGTCTACAGAATAATGCCATGATAGCTTTTTAATAAACTGGCAAATACATATGTACTAACATCTCCCCACTATCATGCTGTATCAGGATCCTGCTGTCTCTTCCAGGGCAGGAGGATTGG
Organism: Phaethon lepturus; assembly: GCF_000687285.1. Lineage (NCBI taxonomy): Eukaryota > Metazoa > Chordata > Aves > Phaethontiformes > Phaethontidae > Phaethon > Phaethon lepturus. Next base: position 4,964 of record NW_010558062.1, on the reverse strand, counting down.
TAGAAACGCAACTTACTATATTTCCAACTACAACAGAAAATCATGCTTTTTTGTTACAGAAAGTCTTATATGGAATAGTGTTATAATAATTAGAGTAAGTTTAGTGTTACACCAATTGGAGTAAGTCTGTAAACAAGGTCTGAATTTGTAAGTAAGTAGGTGATTTTTTATTTTAGGCCAGAAAGTTTATTATACTGTGCTGTACTGGAGGGGGTACTTGTCCCAGAACACGGTGAGAGCAGCATGGTGGGCTCAGGAGTTGTAGTGGTACGCACCGATTCTGTAGTAAACTCATTCTCCCTAACCTCATTTTTCAGGAAATTACAGCCAGATCAAATGGACTCTTTAAAACAAAGTTATTTTAAAATTTATTTGATGGCTCCTACCTACAGTGATAGGCTTGGTAAAATACCACAATAGGAGAATTGATTAAAACTGCTGATGTTTTACAGTCCAATTCCATGCTATTTATGTACTAGTTAAGTTCTCTGTCTTTAGCGGACAGATTCTGAACACATAACAGTAACCACGTTAATATGTATATATTTAAGTATTCTTGTTGAACATACAGCTGTCTGTCAGAACGCTAATCTGATGATCTTCAGTTTGCGATATAAAACGTCATCGTTCAGTTACTTTTAAAATAAAAATGGAGTTCTAACTGTATCTTAGAGTCACCCCTTGTATTTTCATGTTGTGCATGAGAAGAGCTTATTTAAGAGGACGATAACTTTAAATCATTTTGGCTTTTGTATTTTCCAATATTATTGTATAGCTTCTGTTTTTAAGCATAGAACAATACAGAAAGTGTGAAGCACACATATGAAAGCTAGTTACATAACGTGAAGGTTGCCAGTAGCACTGCTGCAATATTCACAATTAGAGATAAAATCAATATATTTAATAATTTAACAGTTAAATACCATTGCAGAAGTGGAAGTTCAGTCTTTATTTTCTAAATGGTACCAAGACCTGCTGCTGCTGTGACCACAAGGGAGAGGAAGGAAGCGAAAAGAATTCTCTGTATTTCTGTAGTTTACAAGGCAGTTTACGTCAATTCAAAATGTAAGGTGAACCATGATGCAATTCTCAAAGTTGTTTACTATACTTCATCATGCACGTCTGAAGTTGTTTCACGAATAATGTAAGCAAATATGCACTTACCATAATATTTAGCATATTTCCTCTCTTTAGTTGTCCTCTGACAAAATCAGACACCACTTTTTTTTTTTTTTGACCCAGATCATTCTCTTATCTCACTGCAAATTCTGTCTTTTAAGCTTGCTAGCTGTCATGGGCAAGCATTTTCTTTCATCAATTATGTCCTGATGTAGAGTACACTCTTTTAAAAGATTTCTGTTGCTGTATAATCTAAAAATCTATGGTGTGAACATTAAGGAAGGGGAACTGGTGGCATTTTAAGATCAGTGTCAAGGATTCTATCCCAGGTTAAGTGATAGTAATTAAAAAGACAGGAGACCTGGAGACAAGTCTGCACAAGAGACAGCGATGGAGCTGAACCAGCACAGCAGCCATGGGGAATCGTTGGGCAAGGACATTTAACTGAATGGTGCTAGTAAACCACTGAGCAGCATTGTTTCTGACACATGACTGTTACCAGGTAATATAAGTAACAATCCTCAGCATTAAAAATCTGCTGCTGCAGCAAAGACTGAGGTATTTTTCAGTGGCACAGCTGCATGGGAGCAATAATTGTGTAAGGCTAATGAAAGTGATGTAATCAATTTGCAATCATGCTTTCCTGTAAACTCACTTTTAATTTTACATTTGGTAAATACAGGCATTACATCCAAAAAGCATGTCTCCTTCTGTAGATGTGACTGACAAGCCCTATGTGCAATGTGCTTCCAAAACAAACATGACTCAATACCTTTGGGTTGGTAACTCACACAAGCAATGAAGAATGTTTTTTGGTAATGTTCCTAAAGCATATCTTAGAGAAAGTAGCAGTTCATTTGCTGGAGAAACATAATCGAAATTGGGTTTATAAAAATCTGTATGCTGTGTGATAACTGTGCCTTCTTGTAGGATACACATAGTTACCCAAACCAGTTGAATATGTTGCTATACTTAAGCAAATTTGTTATACAAAAAAAAAATAACACATTTCTGAAACCTAGAGTCTTACTAGACCATCGTGTTATACTTAAGCAAATTTGTTATACAAAAAAAATAACACATTTCTGAAACCTAGGGTCTTACTAGACCATCGTGCCTTTCAGGGCAATCACTGTCATAGCTACTTGTGACACAAAGCACATGAAAGAAAAACAAACCAGGTGATTTGTGGAACTTACAAAAACCCCTTTTTCTGTAGTTTCACAGTGATGGAATCACAGATGTGGGTAAGTAAGTTCACAGCTGGAACAATGTGAAGTGTATGTTCATGCAGGCCAGGCACAAGGTTCTCAGCAGAAGTTACCAGTTAATATAACAGGGAGTCCCCAGATCCTAAGTTGACCCCTGCAAGTAGCTATAAATTTCTCAGTAGGGATGCCTTTACCTATAGTTTGCTAGTTAACCAAGGAAATAATTCACTATTTCTCTATCTGTTTCACAATGTCAGTTTACTTAAATTAGAAACCGTCTCATGCTGAGCTGTGGCACGGTGTATTTGGCTTCAGAAAGGCTGAAAATAGGCTGTAAAAGGCTGTTAAAAAATATCAAAGAGGTTAATTCGGAAAGTGAACAGCCACAGGAGTAACAAGTGCTACCTCCAGACCTGTGCTTAAAGTGGTGTATATCAAAGGTGTGTACCTATCGGACTGCCAGATGAATGTTACTTGTTTGGAGTTAAAAAATTGAAGTAAAAAAAAAAATGCCACAACGATTGGATTCTCGGTATATAATATATTCAGGAAAAGTATTTAAAATTCATGGATGACCTAGTCCCTGATTAGCTGAGCTGCTTGAAGATTAGCTATAAAATAGAGCGTTACGTGCTTGTTGACTGGCTATATTCTAAATAGCTCAGCAGACTAGAATTACTGAGTGTTTCATGGTGTCACAGGTTTCCTTATCCAGAAAAAGCACATTACTCAGCAATTAACTAAGGACTTTACAAGGACTTCTGGAGATTAAGATTAAATAAGGTACTGCACAAGAAAATGCCCAATGATCAATGTTTCTAACTCAAAAAGTGCAAAGCACCCATTTCATTTCTGTTTGAACTGGCTCACTCCAGAGCTAGTCAGCAACATTGAATGTGATTGCTAGAAGATCAACGAGCTGTTTCTTGTCCCATTCCTGAGGTTACAGATTTTCGGAGACTCATTTTTTTCTTTCCCTTATGGGATTGATCTGCGCCGCTGAACTCAGTGAATGCATATGCTGACGTGGACATAGTGTTGAGAAATTACTCCTTTTTCCACTGAAATCACTTGTGAGAAGAATTGCAAAACTGTTTATCACACACTATCAAAACCCGGTTTGAGTAAGAAATCATGGATCATCTCATAATACTGGAAGCTGTCCACAGACTTAAGTTTGGTGTGAACTTCAGAAAACAGTTTTAAAGGCTGAAGAGTTTCAGTAAATTCTTTAAATACTAAAGATTTTACATGCATTTAAATTATATAGAAGTATATAATGTTTTATATCTGCACACACATACACACACATGTGTACACATGCACAGAGCTGGAAAATCCAGACTGTTACCTCTAGCAGACCTTGAAAAAGTTGTCAAACAAACGCAGTCATGCCAGGCATTAATTTTTCCCAGTTACAGTGTGGTTTGTCAGCTACATTAAAGACTATGGCTCATACTCCCTCTTCTAGGGATAAGCCCACCAGAAAAGGAAAAGAAACTACGTAAATGACAGAGGGTGAAAACAAGCATAAGAAGAGGGTGATTCAGAACAAGGAGGGGTTTGTGTCTGTGCTCTTGTGTGTACACAGTGGCTTGCAATTGTCTGGAGAGATCTGCTGAAAAATGCAAAAGTGTTCTCCTCATCTGATGGCTCATATGGAAATAAGCAATCTAACCAGCAGTAGGACATACTTTGCAGCTATGCTACTCTGATAGTTCATGAAATATTGAGAAGAATCATTTGGGGGCAGGAAAGACAACCATTTTTTCAAACCTTTTTTTTGACCACTTTAGCTACTGAAATCCTTCTAAAAGAAGTAATCCAAGACATACTGCATCTGAAGTGTGTACAGATATCATGCACACAGTAACTCTGAGCCTCTTCCGGGGCTTAGTTTTGGAGCACGAGATGCTACCTCATGATGAAGAGGCAGATGTCATCAGCAGGGGTTAGGTCTGTGGAGCTGCACAGTGGTGTCACACAACGCCAAAATAGAGGCTGTGACTGGAGGATTAGCAGGTTAGGAGAAACTCACAGTAACAGCTTTTCTCCCTCCCCTGACTCTGTTCCCCAAAACTCAGGCTCCGACATTATGTCTTCATTTCACATTTAACTCTTAGGTTCGCTTAGCTCAACTGAGAGGCAGCCATAATGCAAAATTATATTTGAGCTGCACACAGCAGAACGAGCAGCTGTTAAATTGTGCTTATTTGAGCGCTAGTCCCTCCTCCATAACAGATCAACTACCTCAAATTAAAATCATCATCATGCACAATCAGAGGTGTGTGCACATAGGTGTACGTACAGGACTCGGGTATGGCATATCGATCACAAAGCTACTGAAGGCAGGCAGGGAAGAAAATGAACAAGTGCAAGACGGCTTGATCAGGAAGTGCCAACACATACATCGCCAGCAGTGAGGTAATTTTAAACACAGCCTCAACTGAATCTCAGTTAAGCTTTGCTTCCTACTTACACACCCAACTAAAGCACAACTATACTGCCGGTCTAGTTGTATACACGGAGGGAGCAAAACCTCCACGCTACAAGGGGATGGAAGAGGCCTGAAACTCGGCGTTCAAACGCCCGGAAAGAAACCGGCAGCCCCTGGCTCAGCGGCAGGCAGCCGGC